>NC_068567.1:19762769-20072323 GCF_025698545.1 Gossypium raimondii | reverse complement strand
TTTCAAATTAGTCTTGAATTGCTCCAAGCTATTTTTAGTGCTTCGAGGGTTTGATTTAGGGACAAAATGTGTGAGAATGAATGCTTTATGATATATTTAAATTTTTTGAATGTTATAATGTTTAAAGGTTTCCAGTTGATCGGTAATACTCTGTAGCCCTAACCTGGCTACGGATACGGGTTGGGGTGTTGCACAAAGCCTATTATTACTCCTACAAGAGCCAGATAGCCAGGAAATAGTGGCACAGCTGGAGTTAGTAGAAGTGGAGCCAAAGATACAATAGTTCGATCTGAAGCTCGAACTCCTGCTAGAGCTTATGCAATCCGTGCACGCGATGAGGCCTCAACTCCTAATGTTATTGTTAGTACATTTTGTATCTTTGATGTTATTGTGCATGCATTTATTGACCCTAGATGGACACATTCATATATATGCATTACGTTAGTAATGAAAAAGAGTTTATTGGTTGAGTCAACTGATTATGTTGTTAAAGTAATGAACCCTTTAGTTCAAAGTGTCATAGTTGATCTAGTTTGTAGACAGTTTCCACTGAAAATTCAGGGCTACGAATCTCCTGCTAATTTTATGCTATTACCTTTTAATGAATTTGACGTTATTCTAGGAATGAATTAACTGATAGCAAACGATTTTGTAGTGAATTGTAGACATAAACAAATTGATTTGAGATGTTAGAACGGTGAATTGATTTCTGCTCAATCTGCTAAATCTTATTGTCTTTCAAATATGATTTTAGTAATATACGTATTGAAACTAATCCAAAAAGGTTGTAATGCATTTTTAGCTTATATTCTGGATTCCAGAGTATCTAAAATAAAAGTAGATAAGGTACCAACAATTTTTGAGTTTATCGATGTATTTCTTGAGGAATTGTTGGGTTTACCGTCTAAGTGGAAAGTTGAGTTTGTTATAGAATTAGTGTCTAGTACTACTTCGATTTTGATCGCCTTGTACAGAATGGCTCGAACTGAACTAAAATAATTAAAAGCTCAATTTCAAGAATTGATTGACATTGGTTTTATTCGATCAAGCATGTCACCTTGGGGCGCACCCGTATTGTTTGTGAAAAAGAAAGATGAGTCGATGAGATTTTCTATAGATTACCAACATTTTAATAAAGTTATGATAAATAATAAGTATATGTTGCCTTATATTGATGACTTATTTGATCAGTTGAAAGGTGCTACAGTGTTTTCGTAGATTCATCTCAAATCTGGCTATTATCAATTGTGAGTTAAAGATGTGGATGTGCCAAAACAGCGTTCAAAACCTATTACGGGCATTACGAGTTTTTAGTTATGCCTTTCAGATTAACTAATGCCCCTACAGCATTTGTGGATCTGATAAATCAGGTTTTTCAACCACATCTCTATAGGTTCGTTATAATTTTTATTGATGATATTCTAACTTATTCCCAAAATGAACCTAAGCATACACAACACTTAAGAATCGTATTACAAATCTTGCATGAAAAAAATTGTACACAAAGTTTAGCAAATGGAAGTTTTGGCTCAGAGAAGTCGAATTCCTTAGTCAAGTGATTTCAGCATAAGGGATACGAGTGGATCCAAGCAAGATTTCAGTCAATTCGAATTGGAAGTCTCTACGAAATGTTTCTAAGGTACGCAATTTTCTAGGATTGGTCGAATATTATCGGTGTTTTGTTAAGAACTTTTGATAATAGCTTTATCGATGATGAAATTGGTACAAAAATATGTTACTTTTGTATTGTCTGGTAAATACCGAGAAAGTTTTGATCAATTGAAAAATATGTTGACAAACGCACCAGTGTTAACCCATTCTAATCTGGAAAAGAATTTATTGTTTGTAATGATGCTTCTTTGAGTGTTTTGGGATGTGTTTTGATGCAGGAAGGTAAAAGATATTGCATAGGCTTCCCGACGGCTTAAAACGCACGAAAAGAATTACTCGACACATGACCTTGAGTTGGCTACAGTTGTCTTTGCATTAAAGATTTGGTTGCATTGTCTGTATAGTGAGAAATATCACGTTTATACTGACCATAAAATTTTGAAATATTTAATGACGTAGAAGAGTTGAATTTGTGACAATGGATGTGGCTTGAATAGTTAAAAGTCTACAATTTTATAATAGACTATCATCCCAGTGAAGCGAATGTCATTGCCGATGCTTTAAGTCGAAAATCTCTTTATGCTTTGCGATCAATAAATGCTCAGCTTAAATTGGAATGTGAAAAATATATTTTAGCCAAGCTGAAAGCTAAACCTTTGTTTTTACAGAAAATTTGGGGTTGCAAATTCGTGATTGGAATTTGTTAGCTAAACGGAATATGGTTAAAAATGGCCAAATAGCCAATTTCGGTATTAGTGAGGATGGCAGGTTATAACTCCAAATTAGGTTGTGTGTTCCTGATGATTCACAGCTGAAACAGAACATTTAAAATGAAGTTCATAATAGTGTTTATTCGTTGCATCCAGGCAGTACTAAAATCTATTGTGATTTGAAATAGATGTATTTGTGGTCGAGAATGAAACGAGATATCTCTGAGTCTGTATCAAACTGCCTTGTGTGTCAACAGGTACAAGCTGAGCATCAGGTTTCATCTAAGTTGTTACAGCCTATTATGATTCCCGAGTGGAAATGGGAGCAAGTCACTATGGATTTTGTATCAAGGTTACCATTATAGCTAAGAAAGAAATATACAATCTGGGTTATAATTGATCGATTAACCAAGTCTACACATTTCATTTATGTACGTATAGATTACTTACCTAAGAAGTTGGCAGAATTGTATGTTTTTGAGATTGTCAGGTTGTATGGTGTTCTATTGTCAATCATTTCTAATTGCGATCTTAGATTTAACTCTAGGTTTTGAGGTAAGTTACACAAAGCTTTGGGTACCAAGTTGAATTTCGATACAGCTTTTCACTCACAAACCAACGGTCAGTCAAATGAGTGATTCATGTACTCGAAGATAAGTTCCGATGTTGTGTTTTAGAATTTCAACATAGCTGGGAAAAGTTTATACCTTTAGTTTAATTTGCTTATAAAAATAGTTACCAGTCGAGCATTAAAATGGCACCGTACGAAGCTTTATATGGTCAAAAGTGCAGAACTCCATTGTACTGGAATGAGGTGAGCAACAAAAATATTTCTAGTACAAACTTGATCCACGAGATAGAATTTAAAGTCAGGGTTATTCGGGACTATTTAAAGGCTGCTTCAGACCTTCAGAAATCTTATGTCGATCTAAAAAGAAAATACATCAAATTTCAAGTCGGTGATAAAGTATTCTTGAGATTATTGTCCTGGAAGAAAGTTCTTCATTTTGGCTGAAAAGGGAAACTCAGCCCGAGGTTTATTAGTCCGTACGATATTCTTAAGTGAATAGGGTCAGTAGCATACTGCTTGGCTTTACCATCAAAGCTTGAAAAGATTCATAATGTTTTTTACATGTCGATGTTGAGATGGTAAGACAGGCGAAACCTAACCTGCTCATGGAAATGAATAAAGAAAATATCTGAGGATCACAAAATAGGATCCGTAATCAAAAGCTACCAAGAGGGGTGCAAAGAAGTGATATGAGAGAAGCGAATGCCCTCATAGGAAGGAAACGAGCAAGTGAGATGGCAAGGCTGTATAGTCATAAGAATGATAACCTACTAGTTCAATAGGTTAGATCGAACTTCAACGTATAGACGGGTGAGTCCTTAGAAAAGGTTGATGCTACTAGTAAATTATTGGAAGTAATCCTACCCCTACTGCCAATGGGATGGAACAAGAATGGGTTCACCGTAAGTTGACACAAAACAAAAATGTCAATGAGTCATTCGGGAATTAAAAATGGATAGAGAGATAGTCAACTAAGGATCGGTTCAACCATGGAAGTCCGCCAAGAAAGATATAACCTAAGAAACCTTGGGCAAGAAGGTGAGAGATCTAGTGTAGAGGTACATGATGGCCAAATAAGTTAGAGGTCACCGAATACCGTGTATGAAGTGTATATGAAAGGATGGAAAAGGTGGAAAGGGATAGGACCCGTGGGTCTGGTGAGGTACCTAGACTACAGTTGCAAGATGAGTCCAACCAGAGGAAGGTCTTGTGGTAAGCCGAGTAGCTCGGAGGATCGGGTAGAATTTGTAACCCTAACAAAGAACACTCGCCTTCAGTGAGCAGAGAGTATTTATGCTAATTTTATTTTATGTTGTTTACCCTCGTGTAATAGGGTATAGATATGGTACAGTGAAGGAACTCACTGGGTTTGTTTGAACTTATAGGAATTTATGTGATGTTCATAGGATTTGCGAGGTTGATGGAGTACTTCGATGAGGTACCAAGCCAGATGGAGCGAGATCAAGGATCGCATATAGTTAAAGTTATGCACATAGGAAGGAAGTACCATTGGAGGTTTCGCCTCAAGATAAGGCATGGTGTAACCAGACAAGTCCATAGAATCTGCATTTTTAGGAAAGATAGTCCTTAGCTAAATTTAAAGAATTTCTTTGTAAATGATTATTATAGTTAAATATTAAAACTGTGAGGAACTAAGCATTTTGTGGCTAAAGGTTTTAGTTGTAATAACCAATATTTCTAATTTCAGTATTAGATAGTTTTATTTTTAGACTGGTTTATAGAAGCTAAGTTAGCTAAATTAAGAATAGGTTCGTTTGTGACACTCTATACCCGGATCCAACAGACGATTTGAGCATGGGGTGTTACAAATATAGGGGTATCAGAGCATAGGTTTAGTCAGTCCTTTGACCTAAAAGATTGGAAAGAAGTGCCCTTATGTGCAATACGATTGAACTAGCTAAGCCCCTCAAGTCCTCAGTATGCTTAAGAGAATATATGCGATATATGGATGCATGCACCTAGGTTAGTGAATTAAAAGGTAAGTACCATAGCTAAATATAAGATATATATATATGTAGAAAGTATAATTGAGAAAATGTGGTAGTAGAAATTCCAGTAAAAGCATGTTCCAATGATATAAGGAAACTATAAATAAGGAAATGTGAGTAAATGAACATAGAAAAAAGAAAACTCACTTGATTAAAAAATAAAATTACTGAAGATAGTAAATTTTATTAAAGAAAATGTACAAAGGAAAATAAGTGTTTTAATTCACCTAGTGCGATAACCGCCTTAATGGCGTCCGCGACTTTTTCTGACCAACCCCTCAAGAGAAGTAAGAACAACTCTGCTTAAATTCCTGGTGGAGGGATGGAGAGAGTAAGGGCAAATCCCTGACTTTGGTGAATAAATTTGTATGAATCTAAGGAGCTGTACGCCTGGACGTTTTCTAGAAAATGGGACCCTCTTGAGTCTAGCCAGTTTGGCTTCGCTTCTACTTTGAAGGGCATGAAAGGGTCTTTCCACCCCGACTATAGTGGAAGGAAGTCAATGGAGCTGTTAAAGTGAATAGGTGAACCATTGACAGGAAAGACAAATTGAAGATAAGCGATACCGATGTAGTCCCTTATCAATGTTGCAAGAGTCGTAACGAGTCGAGTCTAGAGGAGGATCTAGGAAGTTGAGGATCTAGGAGTACAAGCCTATGTGCCAAGTATGAGAACCTATGTAGGTGGAAGAAGAGGCAAAAGAAATTGTAAGTATGACAAGCGGATCTGGAAGAATCCGCCAAAGATGATGATAGTTGTAAGGATAGATGTGAAAGCTAATAAGGTATGGGCAAAGACCCAACGAGATGTAGAAGAAGGTAAGACTGGCAAGAGCTGGCCTATTCATAGAAATGAAGAAATGAAATATTTGAGGATCATAAGATAGGATCCGTAATCAAGAGCCACCAAAAGAGGTGCAAAAAAGTGATATGAGAGAAATAAATGTCCTCGTAGGGAGGAAACGAGAAAGTGAGATGGCAAACTCATATAGTCGTAGGAATAATAACCTGCTAGTTTAGCAGGTTAGACTAACCTTCATGTATGGGACGGGTGAGTCCCTAGAAAAGGTTGAGACTACTGGTGGATTATTGGAAGTAGTCCCACCCCTGTTTCCAATGGTATGGAACAAGAATGGGTTCGCTAGAATGATGTGTTCTGTCGTAAGTCGGCATAATATAGAAATGTCAATTAGTCTTTCGGGACAAAGGAATGGATAGAGAGAGTATACTAAGGACTGGTTCAACCATGGAAGTTTTCTAAGAAAGGTATAACCTAAGAACCCTTAGGTTGGAAGGTGAGAGATCTAGTATAGAGGTACATGATAGCCAAGTAAGTTAAAGGCCATTGAATACCATGTATGCGGTGTATATGAAAGGATGGGAAAGGCGAAAAGGGATAGGACCCATGAGCATGGCAAGGTACCTGAACTATGGTTATGGGTGTGGTCAGGTCGTGTAACAAACTATGATCATATGGTAAACGTTAAAATTACCCTATAAGAAGGACATAGCCGTGTGGTTCACGAAGTAGCCTAGGGTTTACAGGGGCACACAGTCGTGTGGAAGACTATGTAGCCTTAATCCTACACATGATCGTCACCAATTCACTTGGAAAAGAATAGACACCTTTCTCCAAAAGTCTGATCGACGTTCCTCACACTCGATTCTGATATGTTTCACCTAAATTAGGTCTTCCAAACGATATTTACACATGAATTAATAGTTGATTTCAAGATTTGACAAGATTGTCAAAAGTTTTGGCAAGAAAAAGATTGATTAATCGAACATAAGATTAGCACAGAATAGTAATATAACAAAAATTTGGGATCTAAACATCAGAAACAAGATGTATTTATCGATTATTGGCAAGAATAGGGATGCTATTGACAGAAATTAGAAAAACCAATAGAAGGAACAATCGAATGGAGGATGATTTGATTCAGGAAAGCAAAATAATTATCAATAATTAGGATGAAAATATGATGCAAAGAAAAGGGAAAGAAAATAGAAAGAGATTAAATAGCAAGATGGAGAGCAAATTCTATTGGGATTTGAAAAGGAGCAATGTGAAAATCTAATTAGGAAAAGAAGAGAAAGAGATGGTGGAATTCTAATTCTATTGGGATTTTGAGGAAAGGTAAGATATGAATTCTAATTAGGAAAGAATTGGTTAAATTTCTAAGGGTTTGTAAACCCTAGGGGCGTCACCTATAATTTTTTCAATATTTGTCGAATTTGAATTTAAAATGAAGGGGAGGGAGGAGGACGCTTGAACCTAGGTCTTTAGGAGTACTAACGCTTAGGGGCGTCACCTGTAATCATTAAGTCTTTGCTCATTTCTTGTTTGCTTTTTTACACTTGATCATGTACAAATGTTTTGGGGCGTATTTAGTGAAATTACAAAATAAAAAGGGGAATGAGTGGTTCGAACTCGAGTCACTAGGGGGATACTAGTGTTTTAACCATTAGACCTAAAGCCAATTTTTTGCTTCATCATTACGCTTAACTGTATATATTTTGGTGTGACTTTTATCCTAGGTTGCTAAAATTAAAAGCAAAAGAAGGGGAATGAATAGAGCTAGAACTTAGGTCTCTAGGGAGGACTCTCTAACATTTAGTCATTAAGCCTATAACTCAGTTCTTGCTTAATTTAGACGCTGAACTGTACATATTCTTTATTATCTTACTCATTTACTCAATTTTTCATTAACTTATTTAACTTATAGTTCTTAGCACCTTCCTCTTTAGTTTATATATAACAATTAATACTCATAGTCAAGTCTCATTATTAATATTTTAATTCATGTCACCCATAGTAAACTCTAATAAAATGACTTAGATACAAGGAAACCATCCAAAACACCAGAGAACACAAAAGTATTATTTAACCGAGGCTAGTCACACACTTATTATTCAAACAGAGGCATATTAGAATTTTAGATTTTATAGATCCATAGCATTCAAAGTATTATTTACTATTCATACAGAAACAAATTCAAAGTATTTTAGATGAATTCTTCTAACCCAATTTTTGAGCTGTGACATTAATATTTTGCGAAACTCAGCAACCGAATCACCTCGAAGATCACACTATCCAGCCTCCATTTTTGGTAGTCTTTTAAATGTTCATTTTGGTTATGTGGCATGTAAAAGAAGTTGAATTGTATTTAAGTGTTTTGTAAAAGTAAAGTGTGTTTTGAGTTTGTACATGATATGTGAGCTTATTGGTAAATTAATGTGTTTGGTCATGACTTAAAATAGTAGCCTTGAATTTGATTATTGAGTTTGGTATGTGTTCGAATTTAAGTTAGATTATGTTTCATATGGAGTGATTGGAAATGTGTGCTTTTGTTGATGGCTATGGTATAATATTTTGATGATTGGTTTAAATGTTATAAGTATGAAATGTGAGTTTATGCTTATTGTCAAATGATAAGTTAATAGGTTGGCATTATGACCAACATTAAGATGATAGAAACATAGTATTTTGATTGTTATAAGGCATGTGCATGGTTATGTTCTAGTTTGTCATGAAATAGAAAAGAACATTGAAGTTGATTCATGAATGAGATGAATGGTTATGTTTTGGCATGATTATTGGTTAGAAATAGGAAATGTTATGTTTTGGCATGATTATTGTGCATTTTGGATAGTTTTAAAGAATGGTTATATGCATATTCATGACATAGATGAAGTTTGGTTTGATAGCTTGTAAAGTAAGGTACATTTTTGGGTCACACGGTTGTGTACAATTTGATTTTTGTTTACTTTCAGATCACGGTCACTGTTAGTTACACAGCTCAGCCACACGACCTCAATGAGTTACACGGGTGTACGAGTCAAGGCCACACGGTCTCAACCTATTACACGACTGTGTGACCCCTGTTTTATACTTTTGTCCTTTTTTTTGAAATGTTCAATTTAGTCCTTGATTGTTTCCTAGTTGATTTTAGAGCTTTCATAACCTCGATTTAAGCTCAAAATTGAATGCAAAACATGTTTGTTTGAATGATTGAGATATGATGAATGTTTTGTTGAATTTTTTTAATTAAATTCACATGTTCCTGTTATGCTTATTACTATAGCATTCTGTAATCCAATTCCGGAAACTGAGATAGGTGAGGGGTGTTACATATGTGCTCTATGCCTCATCGATATAAACTAAAGTATATAAATGTGGCTAGCACCTCATCGAAACGTCCGAAGTATAATATGTGTTGTGTGCCTCCTCGGTATAAACCAAAGTAAAATCTTGTACACTAATCCTATGGCATGCCAACTATACCTAACTCTGCCCAAGGCCATTAATAGGATATCCAGTATTTCAATATATGTATAAGAAACATAGGATAGTTTAATACATATCAACTCATACCATACTCAAACCAATTCATACCATTTCATACCAACTTTTGTATATCATCACATTTTTCACAAGTTATCAACCATTTCATACTTCCCAATTTATGAGACAAGTAAATTCATACCTTAAACAAGCTAATTGTAACAATCCATATATGATATTTTAAATTTAAATCATGAAAGCACAAATCAGGATAGCTACTCGTTTATGGCTGTCGCCTTTCCTTTACCTCGAGACGGCCCAACATCTTCTTTAGCTACGTACAATAATTTAATTATAGAACAGTATTATTTTTCACTCAATCACATGAAATATATCAATTAAACATAGTTTGTATTTATTCATTTTAGTCCTTATATATGAAATGTTCATATTTTTCGATATTTAACATCGATTAAAATCTAATTTTATATTCTTTCATTAGGGACTTTGTAATTTTAATCTATGAAATAATTTATTAACACTTTCAATTGATTCAATTTAGTTCCTAATGTCATAAATTAACTTTGTAGCTTAATTGAATGTCTAATCAATTCTAATATTTTTCTCTACTTTTCAACCTAGTCCTAACATGCCCAAACTCATACTTCTAATTCTCATCCAAATCAAGCTTAATTTCATCAATTATCCATTCATAGCAACTTGATAAACATTTAAAAATTAAGAAATCTAAGGCATGGGTAAACTTAATCAAGCTTAATTGATCCTAAATCCATGAAAATTTCAAAGAACTAGCTTGAATACCTTGTCAAATTGTGGAACCGAAATGAAGAAATAAAAACAATTTGTCTTTCTTCCTTCAAGCTTGGACGGCAAAAGAGTAAGATTATAATTCTCATCTCCCTCCCACTCGCTTATTATATATACTTAGGATTAGATAATTAATTAATTATTCTGGGTTATCTTAAATTTCTAACTATTAAACATGATTAATTTATTAATCAAAAGTGGGTGGATGATCACCATTTTTCACTACTCATATTATATGAACGGTTAAATAACCATTAAGTGCCTTAGGTTTTGTTATCCAAGTCCCTAAGCATATTTAAATTCAAATCAATAACGATTGCACTTTTACAATTTAGTTCTTGTATAATAATTAATGATTTTCTCAATTTAATTACTTAATCATCCATTAATATATTTTCAATTTAAGCACATAAATTCTCCTATTTATAATTTCACTAACTCAATTTACATAATTGAGTTCCAAAATCACATTTTCCGACAACGTCTAAAATCGGGTTGTTACAAAAGAGTAAAACAAGAGAAATAGGAGAATAAAATGAGTATTAAGAATTTTATTCATCAATGGGATATCTACAATGTTTCTCCAAAGCTTATATTTATAGATATAAGAAGTATAAATAATATAAAACTACACTTCTAATGAATATTATAGTCATAATGTACATCAAACTTATATTGATATTAATGAACATCCACGTGATAATAAAATATTTATAAAAATTTAAGTTAATAATAAGCCAAAAAATACAAAATAAAAAAGGTTCAGTCACCCAACTATGCTTAAATGTCCTTTTTGGTCCTCTAACTTTTAAATCTTTCAAAATGGTCACCCAACTAATCAGGTTTGTTCTTTTTAGTCCATTCCATTAGGTTGAGATGACAGTTCAAGAATTAGTGTAATAATAAATTTAGCCCTCAATTTTTATATATTACATCAATTTATTCATAATTTTAAAAAAAATAACCCTCAACATTTCAAATTATCTCAAATTTATATTAATTGTTAAAAAATATAAAAATAAATAAATATTCTGAAAACTATAACAATTTTTTTTTTAAAAATTCTCAAATTACATATTGTCTCGGAATTTGCTTCTCTGAAGCATGTCTATGAAGTTGTTGCGAAGCCCGTTGTGTTTTGGTTTTATATTTAAATGTTCTATTATAATTAATGCCATTAAATCATGCAGTCATTCTAATTAGCCCCAACAAGCAGGAAATGCTTATATGGATATGAGTGACTTGATGAATGAGACTGTGTACTGATGTTGCTTTGGATTTTGCAGAGTGTCTTGGATGCCCAGACTGGAACCGGGAAAACTATTACTCTTGGACGGTTGGTGAGGAATGGGGAGTAACCCAGATAAATTTTTTAGGGGTTGTTTGAAGTTGTGTGACTCAAATTTTTGTTAAAATAAAATACAAGTTTTAAAATAAGGGATCTACGAGGGCGAAGGTCGAGGGCTGAAACTGAGGTTGCAGGCCCCCGTGGTATGTTACAGGCTGCACAAGTAAAATCTATATAGAAGTTTACTTCCTCTATTTGATGTTAATTAAAATAAAGTGTTTTAATCTTACTGCATTACTTTTATTTGACTTTGATTAGAATAAGGTTTTTAAACCTATAAATAGACGTAATCGTCTCTACTCTTATATAATTCGAATTCGACATAGTGAATTTTTTTCTCCTCTTGCCGTGGTTTATTCTCTAAACTTCCTCTATTTGATGTTAATTAAAATAAGGTGTTTTAATCTTACTGCATTACTTTTATTTGACTTTGATTAGAATAAGGTTTTTAAACCTATAAATAGACGTAATCGTCTCTACTCTTATATAATTCGAATTTGACATAGTGAATTTTTTTCTCCTCTTGCCGTGGTTTATTCTCAAAAGGGTTTTCACGTAAAATTCTATGTGTTCTGTCGAAACCATTTTTAAAATTGAAAAAAACGGGGATCGAAAATAAAATGGGAGTCGCCACCGATCTTTTTTATTAAGGTGTGATCAGATCACCTAGAAAATAATTTTAGGTCCGCGAATTTTGAGAGAACAGGTTCGAGAGTCGGTGACGCACGAGGAAGGGTTAGCACCCTCGTGCGCCCAAAATTGGTACCGAATTGATCATATTACGTCTTAGTGTTGAAACTTTGAAAAGCTTTTAAAATACGATCCTTCCCCTTTCTTATTAGTGTTAATTTTATAAAAGATGCATGGATAAATCGATGCGAATACCAGAGACCTCCTTATCTTAGAGTAGTAAAATGACACACCCAATGCATTAGGGCACAACATTTTTGGTCCTCGCGAATAAGTTTGTCTTTTGGTTTTCAAAACTTGCGTGGTGAGGTTCAAAAGGATATTCAATTGCTTTAAGTCCGATGAAAAATCGAAACCCAATACATTAGGGCACGATTTCTCAAAGTTCCAAGCATTAAATATTGACCTTATTATTTTTTTTTAAAAATCCTCATTTCGAGAAAATGACACGTCACATCCAATACATTAGAAAACGACTTATCGAATTCCCAAGAGTGGGTTTTATGTATTTTGATTAAAGAAAACTTTTGATTATTTAGATTCAACGAGGAAAATTGGAACCCAATACATTAGGGCTCAATTCTCTCGAAGATTATAAATGCTAGGCCTTTTAATATGAAATAGTATGATAAAGGTGCAAAATTTTAAAAGAAATATGTAATGTAAAACGATAAATGATAATTCAAACTTAAACTAAGATGTAGCTAAATAAGCAATAAATAAATACAAATAAAATAGCAACAATAATTTTACTCACGTTATACAACATCTAAATATATAAATTATGTCTAATCTACTACAATGTGTATTAATAAATGATGAAATTTATAATAATATATCAAATTGAAAAATAAAAGTATAATAAAAATTTAAAATAATATTTAATGAATTTAAAACATATTAAAAATAATAATTTGAAGGAATTTATGTATTATTTCTAAAAATATATTAAAAGCAAATTAAAAATAATATTAAGCTAAATATTAAAATAATATTAAAACGATGAATATAGAAGTTGATTTATTAAAAACTTTTGAAATCAAAATTTAATATGTGAAGACTTTTTATAATTGAAAACAATAATTAATAAATTTTAAATCAAAGCTTATATAAAATTAGAATAATAATAATAAAACAAAATTAAAAATACAATAAACTCCAAATATTAGTGCATAATGAATTTAAAACATAAAATACAAGTTAAAATAATAATTTATTATATTTTAAACTATAATAAATTTAAATACTATTGAAATTAAATATAGTATTAAGTTTTATAATATATGTAAGTATGATTAATTTGCGTTTACAAATATTATTGAATTAAAAAAACTAAATTCGTACTAAAATGAAATCTTTTTCAACCTTAAGAGACTCAATCAGCAATTTCATGCAAACAATAGAATAATAGCAATCAAGTGTAAAACGGTATCGCTTAACCTTGGATCGACATGCAAACAAAGTTAAATACGCAGTATAAATTTAAAAAAAAACAAAAGTAACCAAATTGAAACTAATCAAAACTAAGAGGGGCTTGGTGTATAAATAAACCAAACGATCCATAGTGCGCGGATCCTTCCCGGATAGGGTCACCGTTCGGATCGGGTCTTCGAAACGACACCGTTTCAATGCCGTTGTATTGGCTCTGAACGGCGACATTTTGGTTCCTGCGCTTTAAACTAAAATAACCCTAAACACACCTATCATTTTTGTAACAAAAAAAAACCTAAACTAAGGAAGACTCTGCGCCGTTCTGGGTACCAAAGGCCTGCGAATAGTCTCCGATTCCGACCTGTTCTCCGATGACGACGGAGGAGGCCGAAATCCTATCGCCAGGTATGCTTTCACTCTTTTTCTTTATCACTTTCTCACCTAAAAATCTAACGATTGAACGCAGAAAAGAGAAAAAGAAAACTGAATTAGCCAAAATAGGAGAAAAGAAACTAGGGAATCACATTTTTTCTTTGATTTTTTTTTTGTATTCGCAATGAGTATCCAATGTCCCTTTACAAGCGTTTTTCCAGTTCTTATATCTGTATTCGACAAAGAACCCGAAAAATCGAATCAAAAACAAACAAAAATAAAATTAAAAAACCCCCATTGGTTTCTCTTTGCTGCGTTGTTTTCATTCTGTTTGCAGGCCTGGCGTACGGCGGGGACGTGGCGTGTACGGAGACGAAGGCGCACGCGTACAGAGTCTCGTCACATGCGGAGGGAGCGTGAAGAGGTGCTTCTGCTGCGGCGCTAGAAACCGAAAGCTACTAGGGTTCCTTGCTCCTGTTTGCGTTTCGGGCTCAGTGGGCCAAAGGTTTTTTTTTTAAGCTAGTGGGTTTGGGTTTATAACGGGTTTGGGTTTAGTTAATGTGTGGGTAGTGATTTGGACTGATTTGGGCCCTATTAGGCTTGCTGTAATGGACTGTGGACATTTTAAAATTTGGCTTTATTTTTATTTATAAAATTGGGTTTATTTTTGGTTTGCGGGCCCGGGCAAAAATGGGCTTTTACATGTTCTATTTTATTTCTTTTTCTTTGCGATACATTGCCATTATCAACATTCAATTTTCACACGGTCAAAATTAAATTGTAATTTTTATGACAGTATAAATGTAATTTTTAAAAGATTAAATCAAAATTTTATCAGTTTTTAAGAGCCAAAATACAATTTTACATTTACTAATTTAAAATTTTAAAAATTTTAAAGTCTCCAAACCCTCCCTAGATTCACCCCTGGTGAGGAGGATATATCTGCTCGTAGATTAATTGTCCGCTCAATGGAGGAGATTTTAGCAAATGTTTCTCAGAAACAGATTCTGTCTCTATTTTATATTTGCTTGCTAGTCTCATGATTTTAATTTAGAATGGTTTTGAAATTGATTTTTCTTAAAAAAAATTATTCTATTTTTTCGAATATCTATGTATTTTTACATATTTTTTATTTGTTAAAATTAGTATCAATTTGAGATTATTTGAAATGTTGAAGATTAACTTTTTTTTAATTATGACTAAATTGACACAATATAAAAGGGTTGAGGACTAAATTAGTTATTATACCAATTTTTAAACTGTCACTTTGTTTAGAGCTGGCAAAATAGTCTCGAGCCCAAAAGTCCACTCGTGCTGATCCGAGCCCGTAACTATCTAAGTTTGAGAAAGTCTGAGCCCATAACAAATTTGAGCCTAAGAAAATCTAACCCAACAGAACCAAGCGCAAGAAAGCTTGAGCCCATAACAGACCCAAGACCAATCTGGCTCGAGCCTGAGATAAATCTAACTCAAAACTCGAAAAAGCCCAACTTTATAACTGAACAGCCATGATAGATATTAATAATTAATATAATTTTATGATATTACTTAAATATAAATAAATGATATTTTTATTTTTCTTTAAAATGTATTCATAAGTCTTGCATATTTATATTAAATTTTATTAATAGAAAAACTATTGATAATAAATTTTTATGTTAAATTATAAAGTGAAATAATTTTTAAAAAATTAATTTAATATATAATATTTTAATACTATAATTATATATGTATCATAAATAAATAAAATTTATAATTATTAAAATCTATAAAATTAAACCTAAATGATAATATAATAATATATTATATAACTATTATTAAACATATTAAGACATATATAACTATTATAATATAGATTTTAATAAGAGATATAGTATTACGATATTATAATGTTTGATCATCAATGCATATATATGAACTATTAAGATATTATATGATATGTTATAGCATTATATAAAATGGAAAGAGGGTTAACTTTTAAATGTACGAAAAGTATAGGAACTTAGAGAATATTTCAACAAGCATAATAGTAAACAATAATATATAACGTACTAATATTATATATAACTATAATTACAATATAGATTATAATAAAAGATATAGTATTATATGATATTATAATGTTTAATCATCGATGCATATATATAAACTATTAATATATGATATGACATAACTTTATATAATATAGTAGGAGGGCTAACTTTCGGATGTACGAAATGTATAGGGGCTCGAGCATATTTCAACCAAGATAATAAACAATAATATATTATAATAATTAATATATTATGTAATACTCTACTATTATAGTATGTGATATACTATTATATAATGGAATAATATATTTTATATGTATTAATATAATAACTATTACTATATTATAGATTATAATAAAATATATAGAATTATGATTGCGCTGTGATGTACGTATGTCAAGCAAAGAATTAGCACAAAATATAGAGATTTAAAAGCGACTTTGACGGCAAGTGTAACAGGTCAGTTGTAATATTTGTAAGTATACAATGGAACACTTAGAGCATTCCAAGGATCGAACCCAAAGGAGATTGAGTGATATAGTAAATGAACAATGATTAAGCATACAATTAGGAAGTTTAGCTAGCTAATGGCAAAGTGGTATATTACAAAAATTCATAGAACGAGGTGAATTGGGCTAAATTATATATAAAAATACTAAATTGAATAAACACCAAAATCACAAAAAAAATATTAATAAGATGAAATAGAGTGGTTGATTGATATCCATGTTGATAATTAACTCTCATATTACAGATTTAAATTGCTTAAACTCCTAATTGGTCCAATTTTACCTCTCACTCACCATTTTACCCAATTAGACAATTTAGTCCAATTTATCTTTCGACCTCACTAGACTAAATCAAGAAAGTCGAATTTGTTCATAATTGTTAGATCTGGTGCCCTAAGTGTAGTATATTTGTTTGTAAACTTGTAATTTTTTCAAACAGATTGGTTAACGAAACAAATTCACTGATTGCATTAACATACTTTGTATGATTGTCTTAATATGATTTTTACACGCAAAGCAAAATGGAAGCAAATGTTTCTCATTGGTTGCCTAATATTTAAACTAATACTAAGCGGTATTACATGGTCGGATCGTAATACGGAAAGGCAACTTGTATTAGTAGACGAACCTAAACATGTCCCTATCTAATCAGAAATAAGCGAACCGATTGAAAGACTAATATGTTGTCTATCAAGTCTAATTGGAGAGATGTTTTGTCTTGAGCATCGGAGCGGATGACTCCCAAAAGATAGAGATATAAATGTGACTGACTGGACTGACAATACATCTTATTAGACCCAAGAAGAATAGATTCTGAATTCGATTATGGAATTATTCACTTGTGACGTTCATATTTTGGTGTACTTAAATCTTGAGTGGATGATGGACTATGTATGTGTGACTCGTACACTTTGATGCAAGCAAAAGTCTGAGTTCGAATAGATAAGGAACCGAAAGCTGGTGGTTTGGGTGTACGACTTCTGCAGTATGTAGCGTTATTCACAATAATGGAATTCATAGTCTGAGACATGAGTAAATGATATCATCTCGTCGACATTACATGATTGATGAAAAGTAAACGTAACCACAGGTGGTTTGTCTTTGTGATGGATGACTTTATTACTATTTTATAGTAATTGGGTTAACAGAAGAGCTTTCGAAAGCTCAATTAAGACTCGGATTTGACTCTTTATCATGAGTTGACTGTGTTTAGTGTTAGATTGCATGTATAAATGATTGCTTGATGTCTGATTGACTGTAGTTGCTCCACCAACGAATGTAGCAACCTGTAGCTCGGACCTGACAATCGGGTCGAGCGGATTGACAAACAATTTACCCTAATTTTAAATTGACTAACGTGGGAATGCACCATTACCGTTAGTATTATGTTACCATTTAATGGTGGAGTGACCAATTTGATCAATTTCTATTTTAAGTGACCAAATTAACCAAAAAAAAATAAAAAATGACTAAAATAAGAACAACCCATATTTAAAGCGGCTAACGAGATAATCTATCCTTTCAAATGATAGTATTTTAAATCAATTAATCGGGGCACTAAAACAAAAGTAAATGATGCCTAAGTGATTTGTATTTAGACTCGGAAGCGAAAGTTTTCTTAGACGGCTTAAAGAAAGAAATCAATGAGTGAAATAAAATCCTCTGATAAAATTAACTAAAAATATTAACTTTATCTAATGATGTGTTCACCAAAAGATAAAAATGAAGATTAATTTTATTTAATCTATACAAACTGAAAAAAATATTAATTCATTTTATTTTCCTTTTATCTTTTGAATTAGACATGAAATTTGATTTAATATACAATATAATATATAAACTTTAATTTTGTACAATTGTATAAATAATATTTTGATTTGATTAAATTTTCATAAATAACTTATAATAACATCAAGTAACATCATTTTATATTTACATATCACATATACAAATGATTCAATATCCCACCTAAAAATAAATTCATATATATAAATGCATACAATTAATCAAATTAAAGTCTATATCCATTTGAAATAAGTAAATTTGAATATTTTCATAATGAAGTCGTATGATAATCTATATAACAAATTGCATTGCAATCACATACCATAATCTTTAAGCGATTAATCTTATTAAATTACATTTATGAGTAAAACGTGTTCGAGGGATTAATTTTATAAATAGGACAGAACAAACAGCGTTAGGAAAGAAACGTATCTCCCAACCAAACATGTCATCATTAACATTTATTTTGTCAGTCTTATTGTTTCAACTCCTCTGTACCTCACACCCATGTCAACGCATCCTCACCTCCGCCGCAGCTGGCGGAAGGTGGCAACTCCTGCAAAAAAGCATCGGCATCTCCGCCATGCACATGCAACTCCTTAGCAATGACCGTGTCGTTGCCTTTGATAGAACTGATTTTGGGCCATCAAATCTGCCACTACCGAAAGGGAAATGCCGTTTTGACTTGAATGACACTGCTCTCAAACAGGATTGCACGGCGCATTCAATTGAGTACGATGTTTTATCGAATAAGTTCAGGCCACTTATGGTCCAAACCGACGTCTGGTGCTCTTCCGGTGCCGTCACGCCCAATGGTGATCTAGTCCAAACCGGTGGCTTCAATGACGGTGAACGTAAAGTGAGGGTCTTTAGCCCGTGCAGTTCATGCGATTGGCAAGAATCAAATAACGGGTTAGCAGCCAGAAGATGGTATTCGACCAACCATATCTTGCCAGATGGAAGACAAATCATTGTCGGCGGTCGAAAGCAATTTAACTACGAGTTTGTTCCTAAAAACATAGCGGCCAACACGTTCGATTTGCCTTTCTTGTTTGAAACCAATGATCGAGAAGTCGAGAACAATCTCTACCCTTTTGTTTTCCTTAATGTTGATGGAAACTTATTTGTTTTCGCTAACAATCGAGCCATTTTGCTTGATTACGTGAAAAATAAAGTTGTCAAGAGGTATCCGACAATTCCAGGTGGCGATCCTAGAAGCTATCCAAGCACTGGTTCGGCTGTCTTGCTTCCATTGAAGAACTTCAAAGCATCAGCTATTCAAGCTGAAGTTTTGGTGTGTGGAGGTGCTCCTAAAGGATCTTATTCCCAAGCCACACAAGGTGAGTTCATTGGAGCCTTGAAGACTTGCGCCAGGATCATAATAACCGACCCCAACCCAAAATGGGTCATCGAGACTATGCCACTAGCTAGAGTTATGGGTGACATGATATTGCTTCCAAACGGTAACGTTTTGCTCATTAATGGGGCCGGGTCAGGGTCAGCTGGTTGGGAATTTGGTCGGAACCCGGTTTTAAATCCGGTTTTATACCGGCCGGATAACAAAATCGGAACACGTTTCGAAACACATACCCCGACCAAGATTCCACGGATGTATCACTCCACAGCAGCATTACTTCGTGATGGCAGAGTTTTAGTTGGTGGAAGCAATCCTCATACTTATTACAATTTTACAAGTGTTCTATTCCCTACTGAACTAAGTTTAGAGGCATTCTGTCCGCCGTATTTGGAGGCTAAATTCAACAATTTGCGACCAACAATCGTTGGTCCAAACTCAATGTCGGGAATCAGCTACGGGAAAACGCTAACACTTGAAATGGAGATTAGGGGTAAAGTAGAAGAAAAATTAGTGTGGATAACAATGGTGGCACCAGCTTTCAATACACATTCATTCTCTATGAATCAAAGGTTGCTTGTACTTGGAAATGACAAAATAACAGCTTTGGGGGAATCAAGGTATAACATTGAGGTAAGGACGCCAAGATCGGGTAATCTTGCGCCAGCAGGGTTTTATCTTTTATTTGTGGTCCATCAAGACATTCCCAGCATGGGAATTTGGGTCAAGTTGCAGTAAAGAAGACAAAAAGATTCTTCGATTTCTTTCAAATATCCAAAAACAAATGCTCTGCTAATTTGCATGGTCGTTAAAGATTAGTTTGATTCCTTGCTGGTCTATATACTTATTATTATTACGAAATGTGACATAGATATGTTTGGTTCTTTTATTCATTATATATGGTCAAATTATGATATATACCCAATGGCTTTGACAAGTTACTTTTAGCTCAAATAATAATGAACACTGTGGGGTTGGTCATTTACCTCTTATTATCCACCTGGTCGTGTTGCATAGCTCCGATTTTTCCCGGTAACATACAAGATCTATATGGGCCCATTGGGATAGATTAAAATGGGTTAATTAATGTCATTTTTATATGCCATTCATGTGTGGATGTTGGAGAGAAAGTTATAAACTACTAAGTTGTGTTGGATCAGAAGATGGATACAAACGAGAGAAGTCGGACGAGTAAAACGATGGTTTTTTTTCTAGAAATTGTGTAATCACGGGGCTGGTTGTGATTCTAAAGTTCACGGGCATGCAAATTTTGGCTCAATAATGATGGGGTTTCTTTGTAACTTTGTATGTGGTCTATATATCTAAAGCAATCGAAGTGAGGAATATCTCTCATTTCGGCATATAATAAAAAATAAAAATAAAAAAGCACATGGAAGTTATATAGCTTAGTGATAATATCTGTGATTAGACTCTGAAAATAATAGTTTTTTTTTATACTCCTGTTACTTGGATTAAATTCAAAATTGAGTTAAACCAGATATTTAAATAAAGACAAACTCTCTCATCATTATTTTTTTCATCCACGATACTTGAACCCGTTATTCAAAATCAATGAGATGTTGCATGGAAGACTCACCCCACCACATATAGCACTTAACCATGCTAGGAGCTTTTTCATCCCATAATCTGCTCAATCAACCAATGTTACCAAAGCAATCGAGAGTGGCGCGATGGCAATCACTTAACGGCATGGGTTTATCAAATGTAGATGAGGTTTGTTTTGATGTGGATTATCTAAACGAGCTTCGTACTATTGTATTGACGAACGCTAGTTAAATTGCTTAATGAAATTACCTTTTGTGGTTTGCAAATAATAATGGAAAACTACAAAACGACATGGGGTGGTGATAAAAATTATTAGACGTAATTAAATAGTGCAACAATGGATGGATAGCCAATAAGTAGTGGAGAGGAAGAGGCACATGGTTTGATGCACCAATGGGGACTACCCTTACTTACCCGCTTTCTTTTTCTCTAAGAGAATAAAATTATTTATTAATAAAGAAAAGCTTGAAACAAGGGGTGCATACTACACTGTATCTGAATCAAGTAGAAACATCAAAAAGCAAACAAATATACATACACACAAGCATTGTTGATCACTCGATCCCCATTTATGCGAGGGAATTGGGTAAAATTATTATGAAATTAAATTGTATTTTGTTTTCTTTATTTAAAAAATAGATAAATTAATTTATAATATATATTGTAAATTGATCATTTTTGTTAAAATTTACATCTATTTTTACTGTTAAAAATTTATCTATGTACATTATAATGTGGTACATATAATGCGTCACATATAACTATTTGATTATTTTATTAGTCATGTTAATTTTAACAGTTGAAATGGATAAAATTTTAATAAAAAATCCATTTAATCTTTGATTTAATGTATAAGAATTTTTTTAAAATAAAAAGAACAAAATGTAATTTGTTTCCTAATATAGAATTCAACTTCTATGATATTTTTAGTGAAAGAATTGCAGTTGCTTAATGTACCCGATCAGCTAATCAATCTCATTAAAAATTCTCCATTCCCTCACTGCAAGTCAAGAAATGGAAGTTTTCGAATCTGATTACATCACTAACACATAACAAATAACAAAAGAGGACTTGCTGAAATGTTTTAAAGCACAATAGATTACTGAAACCTTTATCTGAATAGCAGTCATAGTTGGTATCACTGATATTTCAATCGAGTAAAAATATATTAAAAATTTATTTGTTACAAAAATAAAGGGAAAAATATCATTAAAAGCCCTTTTTCTTTAAATTTATCGAAACGGGCCCGGTATTTTATTATTTACAGGAATGGGCCCTTTTCCCCAAAAATGCATCCACGTCAGCGCGATGTCAGGGGACGTGTCAGCAAAACGCGTCCCTGAGGGAGCGCTTTGCCTACGTGGCAACAAAGCGCGCTTACGTGGACGCGTTATGTTGACACATAGGCAAAGCGTGCTAACGTGGACGCGTTTTGTTGCCATGTAGCGCGCCCCTAGGGACGCGTTTTCCCCGCCTGTGAACAGTGCAACAGTCATTTTTTTACCGTTGCCCCCCCAACAGTAAAAAAAAAACTATAAAACCCCCCACCCTTTCATTTTTTTTCACAAACTAATCCTCTCTCAATTATTTTCTCAATTTCCTCTCAATTTGCTCTCAATTTCCTTCCAAATTTCTCTCAAATCCATATTTAATTTCAATTTGCTCTCAATTTCCTCTTAAATTTCTCTTAAATCCCTATTTTTAATTATTTTTAAAAAAATTAATTTTTTAATTTTTTTAAATCGTAAAAATTTGTACGAATTTAGTAATGGTCGGAGAATTGATTTGTCTTAATAACCAGCACATATCCGTCTAACAAATGAAAATGGTAAGTGTTAAATTTATTTTTTAAATATTATTTAAGATTTTTTTATTTATGCATTTTTAGATCATTATTAATTTATTATTTGTTATAAAAGTCTGTAGATCAGATATTGGAATGCTATATCCGGAATATGTATGGTCCTCCATCACCGTTGGTAGAGAATTACCTACGGGAAGCGGGTTTTTGGCACGTGGCGACGGTAGGCCGGGGATGCAAGTTGGACCCGAAACTTATCAGTACGTTGATCGAGAGGTGGAGACCCGAGACGCACAAATTCTATCTTCCATGTGGAGAGTGCACTATCACTTTGGAAGATGTCAATCTGCAATTGGGATTGCCGATGGACGGGTACCCAGTCACCGGGTTTGTTCAATCTAGCGATTGGGGAGCGGTGTGCTACGAGCTTTTGGGCGCTATTCCGGAGAAAATTAATGGAGGTCGAATTGAGATGGGCTGGTTACGAGACACATTCCCGGATCCGGATGATGGTTCAACCGAAGTAGAAAGAATTTGATATGCTCGGGCATACATTCTTCAAATAATTGGAGGTTATCTAATGCCGGACTTGTCACTAAACCTTGTACATCTAAGATGGCTGCTGAAACTCGTTGATTTTAGAGCAGCTAATGAATTGAGTTTGGGGTCTGCTGTCTTGGCAACATTATATTGGGAGATGTGCGGGGCGACGCGATCGAGTAAAGCGAAAATCGGAGGTTGCCTGTCAATACTGCAGTCATGGGCATGGTTTCGCTTTCCATTTCTACGTCATCAAGTGGACCACCCATATACATTCCCACTCATAACGAGGTAAATTTTATATTAGATTTTTTACAATTATTATGTAGCTTTTTAAAAATAATAGTATGCTAAAATTTTATTTAATTAGGTGGAACCATCAGGCAAGTTATGTTCGATTACCTACCTCTCTTGAAGATATACGGCTTCTATTAGACCAACAGTCGAAAGCACATGTAAGTATTAAATAAAATTGATATTTCCATCA
The DNA here is from genome assembly GCF_025698545.1 of Gossypium raimondii. Lineage (NCBI taxonomy): Eukaryota > Viridiplantae > Streptophyta > Magnoliopsida > Malvales > Malvaceae > Gossypium > Gossypium raimondii. The sequence goes on along the minus strand of NC_068567.1, from coordinate 20,048,394 downwards.
TGAGCTAGTCGATTGGTATTTAGTATTTAGTATTTAATCTTATGTATATAACTAATATTTCTATCATGTTCATATAGTTTCAATGGACACCATACGAGGATCTGGCAATTCGGGCAGTAATTCCGGATGAGTTATTCCAAAATGCAAATGTTTGGCACGCGAAAGTCGCGTTGATCAGCTATGCGACCGTGGAGATGCACCAGTCAGACAGAGTGTTACGGCAATTTAAATGTAGACAACCGATTCCCGTGGCACCTGAGGTGTTTGATGATCACCACAAAATCGACCTACGGTAATTGCATGCGGATTGGCTGAGATTCTGGTCCCACTACATCCAAATGTGGGAAGATCGGTATGATTATATACCTACTCGAGAACCGATCATCGTTCCGGAGATAGCGTGTGTGCCGGAATACATGCCATGGTTTAGGATCCATAGCAAGCCGTATTTACTGTCGGTAGAGGAGAGGTAGTGGCAATTACGTGTCCAAAGGGAACGACGTGGGCCTTTAAATCCAAGACGAAGAGACGACGATGCAGGCCCATCAACGAGGCCCAAACATTCACCCGGCCCATCATCAGCGGCCATTCAATCACTGGGCCCAGCGAGAGCACGGACACAGTCACCTGACCTAGCAGTTTAACCAACGATACCCACGGCACAGCCTTTTCAGATAATGCCAGGTGCGTATCCTAGCCCTTTTATGTATCCTAACCCTTATATGTTTCCTTTTCCAAGTCCTATGGCAGGTTGGAGCCAATGGCCCGGTTCATCTTCATTTTCCGTTACGCCGAGTGGACTGCTGATGTATAGGCCAGCGTCGCACGAGGGATCGCAAGAGGGGCCGTCGAGGAGCTCTTCTTTTTACCAATCCCCATCACCGTATGAGTTTCAAACATCGTCGCCGTTGTTGATGCAAACACCTCCACATTCACTATTCTATCAAGGTGGCTCATCGTCCCAACACCGACAACCAGATGCCCTACCGGAGAACTGAATCCTGCCGAGCAACCACAACCCCATTGAAAGTGGACAAAGGAGGAATCCGGTCATGTGAATCGTGACGGTCGCCATGTGGCACTGAATCCGGTGGGCACGGAGATTGATTTGTATTTTAATATATTTGTACAAACATTTTGAATATTTTAATATTATTTAATGTAATAAAATAGAAATTTATTTGAGTTATTACTTAAAAATCCTAAACTAATTTATTAAAAATTTATAAATTTATAATTTATAATTAAATTTATAATTTAATTGACAAACCCTAACAAATACCCTAACCCTAAACTCTAACCCTTAACTTAAAAACTCTAACCATTAACTTAAAAACCCTAAACCCTTAGCTTAAAAACTCTAATCTTAACAAAAACCCTAACCCTAACCCTAATATGATATAATTTGATAAATTTACTAAAAATTAATACAATTAACAATTATTAATTTGACTAACAAAATGTTAGATTTTATAAAATGTTTTGATTGGTACTAACAATTAATAATTTGATATAATTTGATAATTTTACTAACAATTAATACAATTAACAATTAATAATTTGACTAACAAAATGTTAGATTTTACAAAATGTTTTGATTGGTACAAAAAAATATAATTTGTTTACAATGACATTCAACTATTGCGATTTGGGCATGATCGACTTGTATGGCCTGGATTCCTACACCATCCGCACAATTTCTGTTGACTGGCTGTTTCTCGGATATCCATATTGTTACGTATTCTAGTCGAGCAAGGTCGACCCTTTGGTTTGCAACGCAATTCTCTATCCAGTAACAACTTAAAAGGAGCAAGAGATATGGGCGGCCACTTACGTTCATCTGGGACCGGTGGGAAAACGTGTCTCCAAACATTGTACATGTTTTCTAATTTGTACACTTCGTCCACATAGCTCATCGAATCCAGACGGAGATTCTGACAAGCTGCAATAACATGAGTGCATGGACAATGAAGTGCATCAAACATCCCACAGTCGCAAGTCCTATTTCGCAAGTGTACACGATATTGTCCGCCAACAACACCCTGGTACGGTCTGTCAAACTCTATCACGTGAAACCATAAGTTGTCTCGATCGTGACACACTGTGTGCATGGTGTTCACCCGCGCCTTGGCCTTGTTAATTTCTTGCACTACCTTACTGTACCATACATGACCTCCCTGTATCTGGCCTGCATAACTCGCTGCTCGCTTTGGAAATAGCGCCGCCAAACGAAAATATGTCTCTCGCACAACCGATGTTATTGGTAAATGGCGCATTCCTTTTAGAACAGAATTTATGCATTCAACCAGGATTGAGGTCATATGACCATATCGTAGGCCGCCGTCGTATGCTTGTGCCCACTGTTCGAAACGTATGTTGCAAAGGTAGTCCGCGCCTTCTCTATTAATTGAACGTAAAATTGTCAACATTTTGTTAAAACGGTCTTTATTTATTTCATACCCTGCCAATATAAGTTCATAGCGAATATTACATACCACTTCTACATTTACAATTAATTCAAATTGACAAACGAAATAACACAGATAGAGATTAAATACCCATGTTGGTCACTTGTCGTCGTTCACTCTTAGATGGATATTACCTGTAGTAGTTGGAAGCAACGTGCCTTAGGCAATATCGATGGTGTATGCACTGCTATAAGTTTCCCTGTCGATCAAATGTAGCTAGTATACCGGTGCCCCGATCTGAAATAACACAGATATCAGGTTGGGGGCACACATGCCTCCTTAACCTAGATAGAAAGAAATCCCAGTCATCAGATGACTCCCTCGGTGTTATTGCAAACGCAATTGGAAGAATTCTCCCACCGCCATCCTGTGCCACTGCAAGCAATAGCCGATGAGTATACCTACCAAGCATAAAGGTACCGTCAATTTGTATCAATGGCTTGCAGTATGGAAATGCGTTTTGGCATTGTTTAAATGTCCAAAACAGGCATTTGAACACTTGGCATCCACGTAGCAATCGGCCGTTGTAGTACGCATGTTCCGTTTCAAGGTCTGTGGTGGCACCTGGGACGTATCTCTCTAGCACTTGACACCACTACCATATTTCATTATATGAGGCGTCCCACCCACTATGCATCTTCTCCAACGCCTTCTGCTTAGCTATCCAAGCCTTGCGGTAAAAAGGCGTGTACCCCATTTGGATACGAATATTGGCAATTAACACCGGCACTGAAGTCCTGGGATTTGCTTTCACCGTGGGCAGTATCAAGCTAGCTAACATAGCTGAATCTATCTTAGGATGATCTTGTGAAACACCTATAAACGGAGTACATTAAATAATGCAATATTACATAATAACGGTATTATTCAGAAACCGTCAATACCGTACCTACAGCATATGTATGTGGACCTTTGTACTTTTTTATCTCCCACAACCCTGTCCTTTTCCTCAACTAGGCGTAGATTTTCCATGAACATGTGTCGTCTTGCACGGCATACTTCGCCTCAAACTTATCAAATTTAAATTTAACGACGTGGTAGTTAACACCGTTTTTGATGCTATGTTGTTTCAAAGCACCAATAAAACTATCATTGTTGGAAAACTTATTACCAACTTCAAATTCACCCGAATCTAGCCCCCGAACTTGTACGATCACGCAACCGGTGTGGTAGATCTGGAAACTCCAACACATCATGTGCAAACAGATCAACATTATACATGTGAGATGGAGGTGAGTATGCTCTGAATCGTGGATTTTCTTCTTCATCTGAACTCTTTTCAACATCTTCAGGTTCTATTGGAATAGGCTTCGGTTCAGAAAATAAGCCAACTTCTGCATCATCGGGCCTGGGCTCTCGAGGTGGATCCACATCGAAGTCATCTTCTAACCCACCATCATCTGCAGCGTACGAGGTCCCCTCACCGGTGGACGTCGTAGTGAGTACATCTTCCCTTCTTCTGGGCATTTCATAACGTCCCCAATTGGATGTAGATTGCCAACCACTAGAACTTGATGTCGTTCCCCAGTACGTATTTCCAGCATCAAACATCGAGCCACCGACGTACATGTCTCATCCACCGACAGAATGTCTTGCAGGGGATGTGCATTCCACACCACTACCAAACATGGGTTGTTCCATGTTTTGTAACCCGCTAATCGAATGTCGGTCAGGGGTCGTGTATACATCTCGAACACCGGTCGCAAGTACATCATTTAGCGATGTAAATTGTACATATAACTCAATATAAGGTGCTCCACTAGCAAGATGAGTCTGCACCATTGCCTCCAAGCTACGAACACCTTTTATGTCGAACGAGTCATATGTCACCGGATCAACAAAAGAACAAAATTGATACGTAATAGACAGAACTTTCATTGGCATCGTTCCAAAAATTTTACGCCTAATTCTTTTACAAAGTTCTGTCAAATCTATGTTCTGGTTAAAAACCAGTGGTACCGTATTCTCCGAAAAAAACAACACCATTCTCGGTGTGGAAAACCTCACCATCATAGTAAATAACAACACTAATACGTTCACTCATATTTAATTTCTAACCTTCTTAGCCTCTCTAAATTGTTTTTGTTGTAACTTATGCAATCTGAGAACATTTTTTGCCTCATTTATAGCTTCAGCCCAAACATGCTACTGTAGCAAAAGCCCATCCACGAGGGCGAGATTTCAGAAATTCTTCTAATAAAGCATCTTGCTTGAAGCGTTTTTTATACTATTTTCTCAGAAACGTCAACTCAAAATTATTTTTCCAGGACCTACTGTAGCAAAAACATGTCCACGAGGGCGCGATTTTAGAAATTCTTCTGATAAATCGTCCTGCTTGAAGCGTTTTTTTATACTGTTTGCTCAAAAACGTCTGAACAAGCCCAAATGTGCCCGGCCCGTTAAAGGAAAAACAAACAAAAAAACCCAAATGTTTCAGCCCAATTTTACTAAGCCTAAAAGCCCCATCGACCCAAACTATCAAAAAAACCCTAGGGTCAGCTTCTCTGCCTCAGCCCCGCAGCAAGCTGGCGCCGCAACCGCTCTCTCAAGTCGCGCCTGTCACCTCCACACATCGCGCCTGCTGCTCCGTACACGTTGCGCGCCTTCCCTGCACGTTGAACCTACAACAACAAACACAAACAGAATAGCAAAGATGTTGCTAACAAAAAAACAGTGAGGATTTCTTTTGATTCGGGTTTTCTTTTCTCGACTATTTAAAGGCCGATTTTAATCCGTGTAAAATGGGGGTTTTCTTCAGTGAAAAAATAGAAAAATAGAGAGGAAAATCAGCAAGAAAAAACCTGTAAAAAATCAAAGAGCAATACACAAGCATTTTTTTAGGTGATTTTCTCCATTTTCTTTTTCGATTTCCATTTTTTTTACAAAAGAAAATAAAAAATAAAAGGGTGCTTACCTGATTTCGAGCACTGGAGCCGAACACCGTTCGCGGTGGTTCCATGGCAGTCGACGGCGGCGTCATGAAGGCTAGGGTTGAAAACCCTAGCAAAAATTTTCCCCCCTCTGTTTATTGTTTTAAAACAAAAAAAATCAAGCAGAGATGTTCTTTTGAAAGAAAATTTTGGGTTTTAATTCTATAAGCAAAACGGCGCCGTTTAGGTGGTATGACCTGCGCAAATCTAGCCTAGAGGGGATATTTGTGCATTTAGTCCCTCCCTCTTGCAACGCACTTCAATTAAACTCATTTTGTTTTTTTTAAATCACCGCATATTTTATTTTTGTTTCAATTTGGTCCAATGTTGCATGAGCGTTTGGAAGGAGGAATAATTTCCTTTTGGTCCTCCACTGTTATGCGCAGCATTCAAGTTGGTCTAGCCTTTTTAATTCATTCTAAATCTACCTCATTTTTTCGTTTTGGTTCAATTTAGTCCATTTCAAGCTATTTTGTTTTTTTTTTCTCGTCTTTTTATGTTATTATCATTATACCATTTATTTATTTTTATTAATACTATTTCTATGTTCCTAAGCACGCATGTTTTTAGTATATGTACTTGCATATATTTTATACAGTTTTTTTAATTTCTATTTTATTTTCATTACTTCCTATACATATATATTTATGCGCATAGTTTTTATATAATGTACATACGTTTTTATAGTATACGTTTATATATATATAAATATTTTTTTCACATGTTTTAATTTTCAATTTCATTCCCTAGTTTCTATATATACTCTTATAATGATTTTTTCCCTCCTTTTTTTGAAAATATGTACATACGTATTTTTATTTATTATCCTTCATAGACATTTTTACAAATATATGTATATGTACACATGCACGTTTTAAAATACACATGTTTTTCAAAATACACATTTTTATAATAGATATATATACTTATACATTTTATTTCGCAAACATATGCACATATACATACCTTTTTCCCACGATTTTAAATACATACATAGGCATTTTCTTATTCTTGCTCACATACACGCTTTTAGAGATTACTAAATTTTGTCTTTTATATGTACACTTATATGTATGCATTAAATATATGCGTACGCATATTTGTAAATTTATTTGTATATTATACCTACTTGTATATATATTTGTAGATATTTATTCATATATGCTTTAAATTAAAGTATCTGCCTCATAATTGTACATTGAGGTTTTCAACATACCTTTTAGAAATTTTTTTTTTTGGTTTTATCAAAGCCTTAAAATCAATTTTTCTCAATTCATTAGTTTTTGTGAATAAAAAACAATATTCAAGGTTTTGGGATTTTCGAGGAAAATTGAGCCCTAACGTATTGGGTTCCGATTTTCTTTTCCGATTTCAAATTACCGAGGATATTCTTTATTTTAAATACACGAGCACCGAAAATCATTTTTGGGAACTTAATTTGTCGTGCCCTAACGTATTGGGTGTGGCATGTTACCTTCTCGAACTGAAGATTTTCGCATAAAATAAAAAGTGATATTCAAAGTTCGAGGATTATGAGGAATTGTACCCTAACGTATTGGGACTCGATTTCATTACATGACTTGAACAATTTGTTATCCTTTTGTAAATTTCATCATTCAAGCTTATTGAAAAAATTTTTTTCGACACTAAGACATTAAATAATCGACTTGGTACCGATTTTGGGCGTTGCGAGGGTGCTAACCCTTCCTCGCGCGTAACTGACTCCCAAACTCATTTTCTTAAAACTCGTAGACCAAAATAATTTTTAAGGTGGGCCGATCACACCTTAATAAAGGATCGGTGGCGACTCCAGTTTTATTTTTAAAGTCGACAACTAAATTTTTGTTTTCAAAAAGGTGGTTTCGACAGCTTGGCGACTCCACTGGGGACACTAGAGAGTCGAGCCGTGAATTGGTTATGTTTTGTCTTTTTGTCGAAAATCAAAAGTTTTTTAAAAATCATGATTTCCCTGTGCATTCATTTTCATCATGATATGTTTGCATGATTGGACCAAGTTGGTTGATCTGTATTTGCATTTTGCATTGCATGGTCAATTTTACCCCCTTAAGTGGGAGCGAGAAACTAGTCCTTCGTGAGGTTTTCACCTCCGTGCAGGGTAGTGGACCGCTTCCGGGATACATCCGTACCTATGTCTTCGTGAGATTTTCATCTCCGTGCAGCCATATGGAAATGTATCCCCCTGAACTAAACTCGGTCCATATGAGCCTATAATGGGTGAGGATCGAGGAATCTGCTGGTTCGGGTACCCTTGCTCTAGAAGTCAATCTTCATATAGTGAACCCTAGGAACTTACCCTAGGTAGAGCTATACCAAACCCTAGAGAAGTCCCGAATAGGTGTTTTATTATTTCCAATTATATTGGATTCTTTTATTATACCTGATACTAACTTGTTATGTTTTATTTTGGTTGCATGACATTTTGACTGCATTGCATTTCATCATAGAAAAGAGGTGTTGATTCACGTTCGGTCTCTAAATAGAGAGCTTGTCATGGAAAACAGATTTCTTGATAAAGTGGAAGATAATACGGTTCTCCGAATATAGCCCAAGAAAGCGTGATGCGAGAAGCGTAACAAGAGGAGTATACAACTTTGCTGCGTTGATTCAAGATTAGCAAAGATTATTCAAGAGACGTCAAATATCCCAACCTTTTTAAAGAAGCTCACAAGCATAGGTGATCAAGGAGTTGCAACCTGGATGAAGTAAAAGGAGCTGGTAGATGTTTATTGGAAACTTCGCGAGATATATCCGAATGGTCGATGTCTTTACTTGGAGTACAAGGATGAAGCCATATATATATATCTGCTTTGTGTAAAGAGATTTGTCTTCTAGAGAAGTTTTCTAGTAAAAAATTGAACCAAAATCAACGTTTTTTTTTGCATTCATCTCATGCATCGCATCATATGCATTAGCATCGCATTATATGCATTATAGACCTTTATTCAATCCTAATAAGTCAAAATCACTGCTCAGTTAACCTGGAAACCAACCAACCAACCCAACACCGATACGGCACTCGAGCAAAGACAAAAGATATGGATCAGAGATTAGAAAAACTCGAACAGTGTCAGAAGGAGATGCAAGGCCGACTTCAGCTACAGGTGCAGGAGCGGTTAGATAAGATGAAACAAGAGATGTCTGAGAAGATGCGAGAATCCCAAGAAGATATAGTGGCAAAGTTAACCCAACTGATAACTAGGGGAAATGATAAAGGGAAGGGCCCCATGGCAAATATCGATGAGGGAAATGATGATGAACCTCTCTATCCTCCAGGTTTCACCCCTCCATATATGCGAACTCAAGCTGAATACCCGCGCAAATCTACTGTCACCATTATGTCGTAGCAGTTTCGGGCTGGTGTTTCGAGCTTTCAAGTTAGATCGGGATCTAATCTCGAAAATAATCCTATTAACTCTGCCATTCCCGACTTTGATGAAGTGGTTGAGAAGGAAAGAGTGAAGGAGGAGTTACCGAAACAGTTAGAGGAAAGATGCAAGTGGCTCGAGGAGAAGTTCAAGGCAATGGAGGTTGCTGAAAGTTATCAAGGCACTGATGCCAAGGAGCTGAGCTTAGTTCCCGACTTGGTGCTCCCTCATAAGTTTAAGATGCCGGAGTTCGAAAAGTACAATGGGACAAGTTGCCCAAAAGCTCATATCACCATGTTCTGCAGGCGAATGGCGGGATATGTTAGCAACGACCAACTCTTAATACATTGTTTCCAAGACAGCCTTGCAGGGGCAGCATCCAAATGGTACAACCAGTTGAGTCGTGCCACGATTGGTTCATGGAGGGACTTGGCACAATCGTTCATGAAACAATATAGTCATGTGATAGACATGGCTCCTGATAGAATCACCCTTCAAAACATGGAGAAGAAGCCGAGTGAAAGCTTCAGGCAGTACGCACAGAGATGGAGAGAGGTCGCAGTCCAAGTTTAACCACTGCTCTTAGCGAAAGAAATGATGATGCTTTTTATAAATACATTGAAAGCCCCGTTCATCACACATATGTTAGGAAGTGCCACAAAAAGCTTTTCTGACATAGTCATGAATGGTGAAATGATTGAAAGCGCCATAAGGAGCGGGAAAGTTGATGCAGAGGAGAGTAACAAGAGGTCAATCTCAAGGAAAAGAGAAGATGAGGTGAACAGCATGAGTTACTCTAAATTAGTTACTGTGAGTCAGCCAAGAAAGGTGGCTGCTAACCTGCAAGGTTCATCGAGACAGGAAGCTGGTACAGGACAAAACACAGAGAGGCCCCAATTTACGCCAATTTCGGTACCGTATAAGGAACTATATCAAAATTTGTTTGATACACATGTTGTTTCCCCTTTTCATGTGAAGCCTCTACAATCTCCGTATCCCGAATGGTATGATGCGAACGCACAATGTGAATACCATGCGGGAATTACGGGACACTCGATTGAGAATTGTACTGCCTTCAAGAAACAAGTTGAAAGACTTATGAACATGGGTATAGTCAAGTTTGGTGACTCGTCTAGAGCAAGAAATCCGCTACCCAATCATGATTGAGGATGGGGGGACTGCAATGTATGAGGAAGTGGTGAGAAATTTACGCATCGATGCCATATAAGCAAACACAATTAAAAGGGTCCTTGTTAGATGTTCGCTTTAGAGATGTTCTAAATAATAGGACTGCAGAGGAAATCCTATATTATTTAGAGTTTGTTAGAGTAATGTTCAGAACACACTTGCTGCTTTTAGCCTAGAAGCAATAAGAACTTCTCTGTGAAATAGGCTCATGTCTGAACATTATTATTTTAATGAAATACATTATTGCAATCATTTTTGAGCAAATGTTCTTTCATTCTTTACATTCTTTTGGATTTTTTCTGCCAAACTATTCATTCATTCATTCATAATCATATTATCTATATTATTCATACATTCTTTTGTATATCCTTTGGTACCCACCATGGGTCCCCAAATATCAATGACATGAGTGACGCTGCTACAGAATCTCCTTTTGGGTGAGACATGTGTTTAGAGGGATCTCACAAGTTTGAAGGTGACATGGATTGTAGCTTATCTCCAAACTTATTGAGGATGGTAGAGGATAGACAGATCCTACCTCACAAAGAATCATTAAAAGCTGTGAGCTTTGTGAAGATTGGAATTGATATGACTTCAAAGACAAAGCATGACATTGTTGAGTTACTTCAAGAATTCAAAGATGTCTACGCATGGTCATACCAGGATATGCCCAGGTTAAGCACTGTCATTACAATCTGAACAACAGCGCGATATCAAAAATTTACAGTATGTTAAGATTAATATCATGAATGATGCAGTGAAAATTCTACCGGAGCAGTGTCTCTCTCTTTAGTTCATCATGGTTTTCTCTATTGAAGTTGAAATTCTTTCTCTCCGGGTATTGGCTGAGCAAGTTGGATGAAGCAGAACAGATCCAATCACAATATGATCAATTGAACTTGATAGAAGGAAGAAGACTAAAAGCTATTCATCACGGTCAGATGTACCAGAAATGAATGATGCGAGCCTATAACAAAAGGTTCATCCTAGAGAATTCCACGAGGGTGACCAAATGTTGAAGATCCTCCCTCTACAAAAAATATCTTGGAGGGAAGCGGATGCCAAATTGGGATGAACCTTATGATTATAGAGAAGGTTTTTTTCTTCCAAAGGAGCTTTGATTTTGAACGAGATGGGTGATAAACCTGTAAAGTTCCATAAACTCAGATTCAGTCAGGAAATACTTTGCTTAAAGAAAGAGAGGACCAAGGTAAAAACCCGCAAAGGGCAGTTTGAGTCCCAAGAAAAAAAGAAAAAGAAAAAGAAGTGATGTGAAAAATGAAAAGATGAAAATGAAAAATGAAAAAGTAAAAACGGAGAGGCTAAGGTGAAAACCCGCAAAGGGCGTCTTAGACCAAAGGGGATTTGAGTTGAAAACCCGAAAATGGGGGCTCAAATATTGATCAGAATATGGCATGAGATTATCGGAGTAGCTCAAATATTGATCAGAATGGGGCATGGAGTGGTCTTGCTATACCTGAATCAATAGGAAAGGGTAGGCGACATTTTGGGGGCATCGACAAAGTACTGTAGATATCCTAAACACATGTTAAACTCAGAATTGTCTTCAGAAAGTCTGTACAGCAAAGTTCAAGCTGCGATATCTAGGGCACCTAATCCTTATACTATTTTTGTTATTCTTGGAACACTTCATTCATTTCCAAGATAGGCATTCCTAAATCAATTTCTTTGTTATCCATCTTTATTATCCTTGACAATTTATTCATTTCAAGCTATGCTCAGGATCAATTCTATTCCTACCCATTTTTATGATCTCTTGCAAGCATGTTGCATTAGAATAATAATTAATGGACTAATAAAACTTTCACAAGGGAAGTTTTGCATATTACTCTAAAAGCTTCTAAATAATATAGGAACCTCAAACAGGACTATTGTTTAGAACGCACCAGGTTGGAAATCTGATAAAGAAGAGTCTAAATTAAGACTATCCCTTTGAATTTTCTTGTCTAAAGTATTAATTGAACAAAATGGCAAGATGTCGTGTTGGTGACAAAACTTCAATGAACAAGCAAGCAATGATCACTTAATAATAATAAGAAGTTTTTCTTGGAGAAGATTTCTTCATTTGTGCATGAGCATTTGGTACAACACCTTGGGAATGGTGTAAGAGACCAAAAAGTTTCACATCCTGTATCATTGAATTGTGTTAACAGAGGATTGAGAAAAGGCCAAATCTTTTACTCTTGGGTTACAACGGGAAAAGATGGTACAAATTTTGCATCCCACTGGATCAAACTTGGAAGGTTGCAGTGGGGGCAATCTGGTCAAACATTTTTGGAGACGCCAGCTGAGCAAAAAGGAGTCATAGCACATTGGCAATAAAACTTTAATAAACTTCGAGAAAAGACAACTTAAGCGGGATCATTCTCGAAAAAATAAAATTCTGCATTCATTCAAATGTCATTCACACATGTCTAGTTAGGAGCATTTGATTCACTTTGATCATGCCATCCTAATCATTAGGCATAATTAGGTTCATCACACAGGTCATGTTCCACAGAGAACAGGTCGGTGGAATCATAAAGCCTTATCTCCCTGAGCAGCAGTGGAGTAGGTTGAAAGATAACAGATCTTGTCTTCATGTACTGGCGTGAAGTAGATCAGAGATACCAGATCTTGCCTTCCCATACTGGTGGCGAAGCAGATCAAAGAAAGTAGATCTTGTCTTCATGTACTGACGTGAAGTAGATCAGAGATACCAGATTTTGCCTTCCCATACTGGTGGCGAAGCAGATCTTGTCTTCATGTACTGGCGTGAAGTAGATCAAAGATAACAGATCTTGTCTTTCCATACTGGTGGCGAAACAGATCGAAGAAAGCAGATCTTGTCTTCATGTACTGGCGTGAAGTAGATCAAAGATAATAGATCGTGTCTTCCCATACTGGTGGCGAAGTAGATCGAAGGAAAAAGCAGATCTTGTCTTCATGTATTGGCGTGAAGTAGATCAAAGACAACAGATCTTGTCTCTCCATACTGGTGGGGGAGTAGATCGAAGAGAACAGACCTTGTTTTCATTGGCGTGAAGTAGATCAAGCGCAGCAGATCCCATTACTCTGAAGTCGCAGAGAGCAAATTATATCTGGTCTTATCTCCCTGAAATTGTAGTGGGGCAGACAGAAGTAACAAATCCTATCTCCTTGAAGTGGTAATGGAGTGGATTAAAACCACAGATCTCATCTCTCTGAAGTTGCAGTAGAGCAGATCGCGCCAGATCTTATCTTCAAGTTATACCAAAACAAGTTGAAGCTATAAGTCTTATCTCCCTGAAGTTGCAGTGGAGCAGATTAAAGATAGCAAATTTTGTCCTTTTAAGAAGCTACATTGTACGAATCCTATCTCCCTGACATTGCAGTGGAGTAGATTGAAACGCTAGTTCCTGTTACCTCTGAAGATGCAGTAGGAAGGAATGAGGCTAAAGAAAAGAAGCATTGAAGAAGTTGAGGCTCCGCAAGACCAGACACAATTGGGCCTTGTAGTCTTTGCTCTATTCCCGTTACACGACAACGAGCAAAGAGGGGCAACTGTACAAGCCCAAATGTGCCCGGCCCGTTAAAGGAAAAACAAACAAAAAAACCCAAATGTTTCAAATTAATTTTGCTAAGCCCAAAAGCCCCATCGACCCAAACTATCAAAAACCCTAGGTCACTTCTCTTGCCTCGGCCAATGACAAAGAAGTCAAGCCAAGAATCAAGCTCCATAAGTCGCTACTGTCGCCTCCACACATCGCGCTTCTTTGCTTTCGTGCGCGTCGCGCCTTCCCTCCGCGTTGAACCTACAACAACAAACACAAATGAATAGCAAAGATGTTGCTAACAAAAAACAGTGAGGATTTCTTTTGATTCGGTTTTCTTTTCTCGACTATTTAAAGGCCGATTTTAATCCGTGTAAAGGGGCTTTCTTGGTGAAAAATAGAAAATAGAGAGGAAAATCGCAAGAAAAACACGTAAAAAAATCAAAGAGCAATACACAAGCATTTTTTTAGGTGATTTTCTCCATTTTCTTTTTCGATTTCCATTTTTTTACAAAAGAAAATAAAAAATAAAAGGGTGCTTACGATTTGAAACCTGGAGCCAAACACCGTCATGGTGGTTCCATGGCGATCGACGGCGGCGTCATGAAGGCTAGGGTTGAAAACCCTAGCAAAATTTTCCCCTCTTTATTGTTTTAAAACAAAAAAATTCAAGCGAGATGTTCTTTTGAAAGAAAATTTTGGGTTTTAATTCTATAAGCAAAAGCAGGCGCCGTTTAGGTGGTATGACTGCATAAATCTAGCCTAGAGGGGATATTTGTGCATTTAGTCCCTCCCTCTTGCAACGCACTTCAATTAAACTCATTTTGTTTTTTTAAATCAATGCATATTTTATTTTTGTTTCAATTTGGTCCAATGTTGCTTGCGTTTTGGAAGGAGGAATAATTTCCTTTTGGTCCTCCAACGTTATCGCACATTCAAGTTGGTCTAGCCTTTTAATTCATTCTAAATCTACCTCATTTTTTCGTTTTGGTTCAATTTAGTCCATTTCAAGCTATTTTGTTTTTTTTCTCGTCTTTTTATGTTATTATCATTATACCATTTATTTATTTTTATTAATATTATTTCTATGTTCCTAAGCACGCATGTTTTTAGTATATGTACTTGCATATATTTTATACAGTTTTTTTTAATTTCTATTTTATTTTCATTACTTCCTATACATATATATTTATGCTTTTCATTACTTCCTATACATATATATTTATGCGCATAGTTTTTATATAATGTACATTCGTTTTTATAGTATACGTTTATATATATATAAATATATTTTTTCACATGTTTTAATTTTCAATTTCATTCCCTAGTTTCTATATATACTCTTATATTGATTTTTTCCCTCTTTTTTGAAAATATGTACATACGTATTTTTATTTATTATCCTTCATAGACATTTTTACAAATATATGTATATGTACACATGCACGTTTTAAAATACACATGTTTTTCAAAATACACATTTTTATAATAGATATATATACTTATACATTTTATTTCGCAAACATATGCACATATACATACCTTTTTCCACGATTTTTAAATACATACATAGGCATTTTTCTTATTCTTGCTCACATACACGCTTTTAGAGATTACTAAATTTTGTCTTTTATATGTACACTTATATGTATGCATTAAATATATGCGTCGCATATTTGTAAATTTATTTGTATATTATACCTACTTGTATATATATTTGTAGATATTTATTCATATATGCTTTAAATTAAAGTATCTGCCTCATAATTGTACATTGAGGTTTTCAACATACCTTTTAGAAATTTTTTTTTTTTGGTTTTATCAAAGCCTTAAAATCAATTTTTCTCAATTCATTAGTTTTTGTGAATAAAAAACAATATTCAAGGTTTTGGGATTTTCGAGGAAAATTGAGCCCTAACGTATTGGGTTCCGATTTTCTTTGCCGATTTCAAATTACCGAGGATATTCTTTATTTTAAATACACGAGCACCGAAAATCATTTTTGGGAACTTAATTTGTCGTGCCCTAACGTATTAGGTGTGGCATGTTACCTTCTCGAAATGAAGATTTTCGCATAAAATAAAAAGTGATATTCAAAGTTCGAGGATTATGAGGAATTGTACCCTAACGTATTGGGACTCGATTTCATTACATGACTTGAACAATTTGTTATCCTTTTGTAAATTTCATCATTCAAGCTTATTTAAATTTTTTTTTTCGACACTAAGACATTAAATAATCGACTTGGTACCGATTTTGGGCGTTGCGAAGGTGCTAACCCTTCCTCGCTCGTAACTGATTCCCGAACTCATTTTCTTAAAACTCGTAGACCAAAATAATTTTTAAGGTGGGCCGATCACACCTTAATAAAGGATCGGTGGCGACTCCAGTTTTATTTTTAAAGTCGACAACTAAATTTTTGTTTTCAAAAAGGTGGTTTCGACAACGTCAACTCAAAATTATTTTTCCAGGAACTACTGTAGCAAAAGCGCGTCCACGTGAGCACGACTTCAGAAATTCTTCTGATAAAGCATTCTGCTTTGATTTTATCTTAAAAACACAAACACGAAACTTAATCCAATTTTGAAAAAATTATAATTAATTTAATTAAAAAACCCTAAACCTTAATCCCTTATTTGTTTAATTTTTTCTCTAAAACCCTAAAAATCTTAAACCATAACACTAAAAACCCAAAACCTAATGTTGGATAAACAGCAAAAATGCGTCCCCAAAGGCACGCTTACGTGGACGCGCTTTGTTGCCATGTAAACAAAGCACACCCTCAAGGGCACATTTTGTTGACACGTCTCCTAACATTGCGCTGACGTGAGCGCGTTTTTAAGAAAAAAGGTCAATTCCAATAAATAATAAAATACTGGCCTATTTCAATAAATTTTAAAAAAAAAGGACTTTTTTTATATTTTGCCCCAAAATAAATTATATTATTATGAAAATATTTTTATACATTAATAAAAAATATATAATAAGATTTAAACCAAAAATACAATTTATATGAAATATATCAAATCTTTTAAATTCATCTTTTCAAATAAAAATGTCATTTATTTTTATATGAACTTTTAATAAATATTAATACACCTATCACACAATCCCATTAAAAATAACATTTAAAATAATAATTTGTTTAAATATAACATACAACAAATGATGAAATAAGTAATATTACCAAATAAAATATATACAATTTTAAAATATAAAAACATTAAATTGTGAATAAAATTAAATTTAAACACATAAATACATCATATTAAAATATTTAATAAATTACAATTATTTATTATGATATTATCATTAATTTAAATTAATATCAAATTAACTTATAACACTTACTCAATAATATAATTAATCCAATCATATGCAAAATATTTATTAAATTTTTAAAAATAAATATTAAAAATTAAAACTCTTAAATAATATAACTTTAAAATATAAAAATTAAAATACCCTACCCTACTTCCAAAATATTGGTTTTACAAGCATGGACACTTACAATGATAAAAGGGAGAAAGGCCACCAACTGCATCATTTTGGAACAAAACCGGCCCAGCTTAATTGGGCCTTGTTTGATATTTGACCGAAATACTTTCCTTATTACTAATGTTAACCACCACAAACCTTCGAAAAGCATGTTCTAATCCAACACAGTATCAAATATCATTCATCGCAAAACCGACAAAATATGATGTGAATGAACCAGCTATTCAAGCTGCATGAATAATGGAAATCTTTTAAAGATGTAATCCAGTTAGATTACATAAAATCCGAAATTACCCACAAAAACAACCCCTGAATCAATACAAATTAAAAAAGAAAATTAAGCACGCTCCCCACGAATTCGCCTAGCGAGTTGAATATCCTTGGGCATAATGGTGACCCTCTTGGCATGGATAGCGCACAAGTTAGTATCCTCGAACAAACCCACAAGGTATGCCTCTGCAGCCTCCTGCAATGCCAGGACCGCATGGCTTTGAAACCTCAAATCCGTCTGCCAAACAAGAAAAAAAACCCTTAGTTATTACGCTATACGAACAAATAAAACCAATTGGGACTACCAGGAGTTCGGTTTCTCGAATTTTTGTTGGCATTTATATATATACCTTGAAGTCTTGAGCAATTTCACGAACAAGACGCTGGAAGGGTAACTTGCGAATCAAAAGTTCGGTGCTCTTTTGATATTTACGGATTTCACGAAGAGCGACGGTTCCAGGACGGTAGCGGTGAGGCTTCTTGACTCCGCCGGTCGTAGGCGCAGATTTCCTTGCAGCCTGTAATTGATTGATTGAAATTCATAAAAAGATTATCAGAAACGTATTTTAAAAATAAAGGAAACTGGGAAATTAAAACCCTAAAAAAATCGTACCTTGGTAGCGAGCTGCTTCCTGGGAGCCTTCCCTCCGGTTGATTTGCGAGCAGTTTGCTTCGTACGAGCCATCTTTTTTCTTCAATACAAGGAAACAGAAATCCAAGATCCTGAAAGATATACAATAATCCAGCAAAAGAAGGATCAGATCCACGAGAGATCAAGAAATACAGAACCCAGAATGTAGATTATCAGGAACCGCTATTACCTTGATAAAAAGAGATTAGGGTTTTGATTTTGAGAGAAGCGATTGGGGATAGCGACTTTAAATATAAGGGGAGTGGGAGGGAGGGGTTAAGGTCGGTTTAATTGAGGGACAAATATGGAAATTCGGAAACATCATTCAACGGCATTGTAGAGAGAGAAAATACTGTGTGCAGGCTTTGATCCGTGTGACTGAATCTGATTGGGCGTCTAAGCTGTGAGGATTGCCAGCGTGGAAAAGTTTTGTCGAAAATTACCATTTTCAAATTCTTATTCTTATGGCTAAAATATGTTGTTAGTCCTTGTATTTTTAATGAAATTAAGGTTTAATCTCTGTACTATAGAAGTCCTCAGTTAAAAAATATAATCCAATTATCAATACTACTCTGTCAAAATTTGTCAATTTGATATTTTATTTTCACTAGTTATTTGTCAGAATGGTTCATCAACACTTATCTGCCTTGAAACTTTTTCCCAACGTTTCTTAACCAAAATGTCGAAAAATTCAAGGTGTTACCTTAACAAAATCTTCATCATGTTTTAATTGAACCTACTTTTTGCGTCGACTTTTTGTTTCCCCTTGGCTTTTAAGCTGTTCTTGCATCTGAGCCAAAGTCTCACTGGAAAACTTGCTTCTTGATGGGACGACCTGTTCTGTTGGAACTTGGTTTGGAACAAAAGTCATATCTTTTGTTGAGTCCGTTTCTTGATCAGTCTTTCAAACTCTCCTCTGTTTCTTTGCTTCCTCGATAGCAAGATCAGAATCATTGGGAGCACCAAACGTCTGCTGTAGTTGGGCAAGAATCTCATCAATTTTTTCAATTACATCAGACAAGGCTGCTTTGACTATTCTCCCATTTCTCGCCGTGGCTCATCGGCGACTTCAACAGGGGTGTCGGGTGTGCTCCCTAGTTTCTTTTGTATTGTTCTCTTCAACCTTGCCATGAGAGAGAGAGAACCAAGCTTTACAAAGGTTGTGGTTGGATAACATTAAAACTCCTTTAAAGTATATCTTATCACATAAATAGAGTTTGAATGAAACCAGATTACCTTCCCAAACAGATAATGAGCAGCAAACTAGGAAGGAAAAAATAAAATAAATAAAACTCTCAAACCGAGTGGCATCCAGACTTTTCGTAAATACATCAGCAAGTTGTTTCTCGGCTGTTTTACCCAAATAACCCAAAAAAATATTATATTTATAAAAATAACCCAGATTTAAAAATAATTACCAAAATAACCTAAAATTAACAGTATCCACTCTTTTTTTGCACTAATGATTGGCTAATTATTGTATCAGACTTAAAAAAATTATTTTTTTGGGTTCTAGCCTGTCAATGGCCGGAACCCATGTATTTTTTTTAAAAATTGTGTAATACTAAAATACGGATATACGAAAAAAAAAATTTTGGGTCTTGGCTTTGTCAATGGCGGCACCCAGACACAAGACACGAAAAAAAATTTTTTTTTTCGTGTCGAATCGATAAAAAATACGAAAAATAAAAATAAAAATTTTTGGTCTTTGGCTCATCAATGGCAGCACCCAAGACACAAGATACGAAAATTTTTTTTTCGTTTCGAATCGATAAAAAATACGAAAAAAAAAAAAAAAAATTTGGGTCTTGGCACATCAATGGTCGGCACCCAGACACAAGACACGAAAATTTTTTTATTTTTTTCGTCGTAAAAAAATACCGAAAAATAAAAAAAATTTGGGTCTTTGGCTTTGTCAATGGCCGCACCCAAGACACAAGAGAAAGAAAAAATTTAATTTTATTTTTCGTGTCAAAATCAGATAAAAAATACAAAAATTAAAAAAATTGGTCTTTGGCATCAATGGTCGGCACCCAAGACACAATAAAGAAAATAAAATTTTTATTTTTTTTTCGTGTCGAATCGGATAAAAATAAAAAAAATTTTGGGTCTTGGCTCATTAATGGTCGCACCCAAGACATAAGATAAAGAAAAAAATTAAAATTTTTTAGTGTCGAATCGATAAAAATACGAAAAAATAAAAAAAAGTTTGGGTGTTTGGCATCAATGGCGGCACCAAGACAAGATAGAAAGAAAAAAATTTTAATTTTTTTCGTGTCAGAATCAGATAAAAAAATACGAAAAAATTAAAAAAATTTTGGTCTTTGGCACATCAATGGCGGCACCCAGACAAGACAAAGAAAATAAAATTTTTATTTTTTTTTCGTGTCGAATCGATAAAAATCTGAAAAAAAATGTTTTGGTCTTTGGCATTTAATGGGTAGCACCCAAGACATCAGAGAAAAAAAATTTAATTTTTTTGATATGAATCAGATAAAAATACGAAAAAAAAAAAATTTTGGGTCTTTGGCCTATCAATGGCGGCACCAGATCTAGATACGAAAAAAAATTTTATTTTTTAGTATCGAATCGATAAAAATACGAAAAATAAAAAAATTTCTTTCTCATCGTAATCGGGTGTGGGCATTGACAGGCCAAAGACCCAAAATTTTTTTTTTTTTTAGTATTTTTATCGATTTCGACATCTAAAAAATAAATTTTTTTCGTAGTATCTTAATCGGTGCCGCCATTGAAAGGCCAAGACCCAAAAAATTTTTTTATTTTTTCGTATTTTTTATCGATTCGATACACTAAAAAATAAAATTTTTTCGTATCAGATCTTGGTGCCGCCATTGACAAAGCCAAGACCCAAAATTTTTTTTTTTCGTATTTTTTATCGATTCGACACTAAAAAATAAAATTTTTTTTTCGTAGATTGTGTCTTGGGTGCCGCCATTGATGTGCCAAAGACCCCAAAAAATTTTTTTTTTTTTTTTTTTCAGATATCCGTATTTCAAGATTACACAATTTAAAAAAAAAATACATGGGTTCCGGCCATTGACAGGCCAGAACCCAAAAAAATAATTTTTTTAAGTCTGACACAATGATTAGCCAATCATTGGTGCAAAAAAAGAGTGGGTACTGTTCATTTTAAGTTATTTTGGTAATTGTTTTTAAACCTGGGTTATTTTTGTAAATATAATATTTTTTGTGTTATTTGGGTAAAACAGCCTTGTTTCTCACTCCATAAAATGATAATGAATGTCAATATACTTCGCGTAGTTATACCCAACAAACGCAACACTCGTGTCTTTAGTGTGTTTAGCATTGTATTTTTAAGACAAAAAGTATTTTTGAATAAAAGTATTCCTAAATAAATTACATTCCTAAATTAAAAATTGGTCCAAAATTTTTTTAATAAATTAAAATTTTAATTTCTCCCCAAAATTGAGAAGCATAGTTTAGGACTTAATAACTTTAATAAGTTGGTGCTGGTATTTATAATTGAGTACTATTTTAGGGAAATATTCGGAAAGTATCAAACACAATTTATTAAAATAAAACCCGTACAAATTAGGTGTAATTTTGTGGAAAAGATTTATTGTAAAAATATTTCTGGAACAAATATTTATATTCAATGATTTTATTTAATGTTGGAGTTAATTGCCTTCTATCAATACTACCATTCAAAGGGAAAAAATTTGATTTTATTGTTATTGGAGCTAATAAATATATGGAAAATAGTTCAAGTTTTTGGAATAATTTATGTTTTCTTTCTTCTTCTTGTAACGAGTATCCAATTAATATTATTGATACATGATTTAGTTGGTAACTCTATTGACCATTCCATCTTCCTCCTGATGCAGGTATTTAGAGGAGATAGAAGAAAAATTGAGAATCTGGAGAGAATCAACTCCCCTTAAAGAGGGTCATTAGAAGTGCATATAAAGGGGCTTTTTCGGGTCGAATTTTGAGTCACAGAGCAGGTCAAATTTCAAGTCGGGTTATGATAGCTTCTATAACAATTTGTCCCCCACCTTGTCGAATAAGAGTTATAAAGTGACTCTTCTAAAATAGACTTACACGTATGCAGCGCGTAATTGGGCTTATTACATAAGTTTTAACTCAAAACTTTACTGAGTAAGTTTTGTTGTCTCACAGTGTGGTATAGAAGTTAAAAGGCTATTGGAGAAATGGTTTTAAAGATCATGAGACTCTTAAAATTTCATAAACAGAACTCAAAACTTTATTGAGTAAGTTTTGTTGTCTGACAACGTGGTACAGAAGTTAAAAGGCTATTGGAGAAATGGTTTTAAAGATCATGAGACTCTTAAAATTTTGTAAATAGAAACTTGTGATCGTAAATCAACGAACTATGAAAATGAAGTTGTGATCGTAAATCGGCGAACTCTTAATGAATTGTTTATGATCGTAAATCAATGAACTGAAGTTGTGATCGTAAATCAGTGAGTTTTAAAAATAACAGTTGTGATCGTAAATCAACAAATTGTTTAATAATTAATTTTCAATTTTGGCCTATTTATTACACTGAATAACTTTATCAAATCTATAATTATGTAAAAGGTAATAGTGAAGAAGTAAGTCAAATAATAGCAATTTTTATTAATCTTTTCCATATAGAATCATATAAAATATAATTGTTTTTAATTAAATGTAAATTACATTCAATCAAGCATAATCATTGAGGTTGTATAAAAAAAGCATAATCAATGAGGATGGAATAATGTATTAAACATAAAATTTTATATATACACTTGCATAATTCTGACAATACTTCCTTTTTTGCGAAGAACAGTGTATATAGAAGATATATTAGATACTAAAACAGTTTTCAAAAAAAAATCACTTAACAACAAGATATTATCACCACATTTGTCACCAATTATAAATTAACAAATCATATATATATTAAATATGAACTCAACACAATAATTCACGACATAAAGTAAATGCATTTATAGAGGAGAATTTAGGGGTTGGCAAGTAAAATGAAAAATTACTATTTAAGATCTTTATAAATTTTTAAAATTTTAAATTAGTAAAAGTAAAATTGTATTTTGTCACCTTAAAATTATAAATATTTGATCTAATTCTTTAAAAATTATAAAGATATAGACTATTAAAAATTAAGATTTCATTTCGGCCCTCTTAAAAGAAATTTTGGCTTTACCCCTGTGCATTTGTGCGAAGCTGAAAACGTTGGTGGAGTCTCAACAAACCGGGATACAAGCAAGCAAAAAGCTGTTTAGTTCAACGAGCCGTGGTGAACTACATGTGAGTGCATTTGTATGAAGTGTTTTAACATGAATTGCAAGACTTGGAGAGTAAAAGTGTGGCCTGCGAACCCCATTTACGGTACGCGAACCTGGACTTTTCATGGAGCAAACCCCTGAAATTTTGTTTGAGTTGTTGGGCATGCATGCTGTGCGAAATTAATGGTGCCAAATGCATGAATTTAATACTCATGCATGTAGTTATATAATATAAATATGTAAGCCTTAGTTGTAAACCATGAATTTGACGTGACAAGGGTGAATGGTGCATTTAATTGTTGCATGTGTGGGTGAGCATATCATTAAAGGCAAGCTGATGTGCTAAATAGGTCTGTATCTATATATAATATATAAATATACGTGTATGGGTCATGTTATATATATAATATAAATATGCATATATGGTCTTGGTATATATATACGTATATGGTCTTGTCATATTTGCTAAAATTTTACGTGACAAGGGTTACTTATGAATGTGTGAATGTGTAATGCGAATGTGCAAGTGTACACGTCGAACCAAGTAATAAAGTGATGAGTGAATATCATCTCCACAGGAATCGAAATTGATTAAAATAATTGGTTATGCTATTACTTATGAAATTTACTAATTAAACTGTGCAAAAGAAAGATATGACAAATTAATGAAGAGAATTAATGAATGGATTAATAAAATCAATTATGAATGAAAAAAAAATGCTAAGGCAATTGAAATGTTGAGGCAATTCTCAAAGAATAAGTAGGGAGGATTGTACTATTGAATGATAAAGGTTGGAATTACTCTGGCTTTATTCTTATACCATAATAATGCCATGGCAAAATCTTGACCATTCAACTGCTCAGGGATTCACTACTACAGTCTACTTCTTTCGAAAGCCAGGCTTTGAGCTACCATTCTGAGTTTTTTGTATGTCTACAGAACTGAAGAATGATATCAAGACTGTTCTTCCTTTCCCTATACAGATTGCAACTTCTATGTCTAGTGTGCTGCAAATATTCTTTCGAATACTTGCCTGTATCAACCGATAATAATCCAGTCTATTTAATCTTTTCAGAATTAAATCAGATCTACTAACATACCATACAATCATATATGTCTAGAGCTTGGATGCATGCATTTAAAATAATCACAAATCGAATAAAACAATAATCTACTAAAAATCATACAATGGACATTAAAGATAATAAAAATTCACCCAAATAATTTCAACCCAATGAAATTTAGCTTATGGGTTGGACATTCAAATCCAAAACAAAACCATTCAACATCATCATTTAAGTTTTCAAATCACAAAGTTCAAATCAGAACATAAAGGCAGAACTATAGGAAGCTCTCGCTACTCAAGCTTTCACTTTAATAATGAGATTTGATGCAAAACCTAAGGCAAATTTCTCTTCCCCTTCCTTACGTTTGTGACTTTCTGATCTGTAAGCTGCTACCATCTCCTCTATTTTCTCTAATTCTTCTCTCTCCAAAAATCCTCTCTTCTTTTCTTTTCTCTTTCCTCATTTACAAGGTAGGTCTCTCCCTCTCAGAGCACACCTTTTGCTTCCTCTTTTTTAGGGTGGTTTATCTGGTACAAGTACAGCTAGTAGAGAGTGACGTGGACTGAGTGCTGCGTCATCTTCCTAGAATTGTCATGGTATTCTTGTTGGCAATCAAACTAGCATTTTGCCATGGCAATATTTCACTTCCTTTATTTTTCGACTCTTTTCTCTCTTCTCTTCTTCATCTTGCACCTACTGCCAACCACAACCAACACCTTTTTTCCCTAATAATAAAAGTAACAAATAATAACATTTATAGCACAATCCAAACTTTTTTATGCAATGTTCTAAAAATATCCTAAAAATGCAAATATATTTACTTAATTACAAAAAAATAATCTTAAATATGCAATGTTCTAAAAATCTCGAGTATAGCTTCATTCACTGTAGATAGCATGGAGTGTTTTGGAGAGTGTGAGCATTTGTGCTACACTTATATGGAGATTTTGTACGACTTTATGAGTCATGTAGAGTGTTTTGGAGAGCCGTTTATCCAATGAGCATATAATATGACTATGTTTCACATTCACGAATTGCCAATATATCACTTTGTTGAGTGTGAAAATTGTGTTATATGTGAATCGTTAAAGTATGTTTAAATCCTAACATGTCTGGTGTGTTTATTTGTGTTGCATGCACATGTACTCACTGAGCTTTACCATACTCTTTACTTTACCTTACAGATAAATAATTTGCAAGCTAGTGAGGAAGGTGGCAATTCAGTGATCCATTGCAAGGCATTTTTTTTAGAGTATGTCTGTTGAGCTTTTAAACTTCGAAGTGAAGGAAATGCGGGTCGTTCCAAGGTTTAGTACTAGAATTAGACTTAGACTTTTTAAATAAAATTTCAATGGGTTGTAAATGGACATTACAGACTGTTTAATTTGGGATTTTGATCATTATAATTGATTACTTGATTGCATATATGGATGGTTTTATTACTTGTTTAATGGATGATAATTGAATGAACTAACAAATTTTTGCAGCTAACGAAAATCACCGAGTATTAAGGTACGACCTATATATTTTGATTGTGTGAATGAAATGATTAACTTAGAAAGGCATGCACCCAGGACTAATTCCTATATGAAATGTTCTGTAAATGTGTGGTGTGTATGGTTGGTTGGTGTGGTTCGTAAAGTTTTAAATGGAGAGTCACCCTAGTGGCTAATGTGACATTCGAAATTTAGGTTGGGCCATCCCGGCCGAGTTTGGGGCATCATAGGAAGGAATTCAACCTAGCTTTCCATTCATGCATGGTAAGCCAATCGAAGCTTATTTTTCGTAAATTTTATATTTTTGAGACCGTTGTTGCTTGATTTACCTAACCCTAGTATTAAGTCGTAAAATTGTTAAAGTTTTAAAATGTTGCTATTGATGGTTTTTTAGGTTTTTGATATTTAATGATAGGATTTGAAGCTTAGAAATGTAATATGACTAAATTGTAAAGTGAAATTTATTAATTTTAAGTTTAGAGACTAAAATGAAAACATTTTGAAATTGACATGAAATTTATGTAATTATTGAACTTAGAGGGCTGTACAAGGATGAAATTGAAATCAGAATGAAAAACGGGGATTAAATGTGAAAATCATGATAGTTTTGATTTTAGGGACTAAATTGAATAAATTGCAAAACTTAAGGTAGATGGTGTAAAATGAAATTAAGTTGTCATATGCCTTGAATAGGATGTTATAAGGTAATTGGCATTGATAATTGACAATGAATTATTATAGATCGGGATTTAAATCAATTGGAAGTTAATCGAGAAATAAAGAAAATTACGAATTAGTCCGTAGCACTTCAATTGTCTCTAATCTTACATGGTAAGTTCATACAATAATTTATTAATTCATGATATGTTTGTATTATATTGTTTTACTTTTAGTTTGAATTGTTCACAACTTGGTACATTAGGTGAGTTATGAACTAAATCGTAAGGAAATGATCAATTAATTGATAATTTGAATATGAAGAATTGCAATTTAAAATAATTAATGAATTGATAACTAGTTATGATTGATCGAATCATATTGGTGTGAATTTAATAGATTATTGAGATAAATGATTAAATTGAATATAATTGTAAATAGTGTAATTCGATAAATTAAGGAATTGATGTTGAATTGACCTGAAATAGGATATACTATGTAATAAAGTGATGATTTGATAAAATGAGTTGAATTGATTCAATCTAGATTGGTTGATAAGATTGAATTGAATATGTGTGAAAATATTATATATTGTTATAAGTGTGAAATTGAATCAGTATTGTTATGAAATATGCTATCATATTTGAGAACTGATGATTGGTTGATGAAATTATGAAATGAAATTGATAAATTGTTACCATATTAACTGTTTGAGTAGAGTCATATATAATTTGCATGCAATAGGATAGGAAGAGTTCAGAGTTATTGCCACTATGAGTCGAGGAGTGTTGGGCACACTTATATGTCAGTTATACCGACCAGCACTGGGCCCAACTTACTATTTAAGATTTATCTGATAGGCACTTGGTGCCAAACTGGTGGTTGGATGTGTGTATCTCTTTGAGTCTGAGTCAAGTTAATAGGGGATATAAAATGTTAATTGGATAAATGACATTTAAATTGAGTTGATATAGTAATTGGATGATACATATACATACTGTGAATCAGTTATACGAGCCTAGAGGGTCAATATGGAAATGTGATAAATCAATGAATACAATTCAAAATTTGTATTATGAAATGAAATAATGATTGATATTAAATTGAAATTGGATGTATATTTGATAAATAGATGGATTTCATATGATATGAGAATGATGTTCATATGGTTTAATATTGAATTGGGTTGAGAATGGTATTGAATGTAATTCTAATTGATTTGGCATATTCATATTTAAATTGCTATATGATGTGGTTAAATGTTAACTCACCTTTTTGATATTTTATTTATCATGTTAGGTAAGCTTTACCAAGCTAAGTAGCATGTAGTATTTAATTATAAACTGAGGTAAGTTACTTGGTTTAATACCTGTGAACTTACTAAGCATTTGTAATGTTTATTTTGTTTGATTTCCTTTTTCCTATAGATTGTCAACCTACGGAACGTGTCAAGTGGACGAAGCTCACACTATCCCACATATTGGTTCGATAGTCTTTTATTTGCTTTATTCAGTTATGTGGCATGTACATAGGAGTTAATGGATGTGTTTATTTAAATGATAATTTTGGTTGAAACTTTGCTAAGTGCTTGATTTTGGAAAGGTTAATACTTATGTGTACATACATGTTTGCTTGGTAACATGTGATGACATGTTGAATGACTATTAAATGATGTTATTGAATAGCTAATGGACAAAGTTGAGTAGGTTGAATTGGTATAAGTTGGACCGAAATGCTGGATGCCAAATTGTGGAATTGTTGCATTGAATGGTTGAAATGGTTAAATAGGTTGTTTTGGCTTGAATTTGGTTGGTTTTGTGCAAGTTTGAATGACCAAATATGCATTGTTTGAGCCTTTGGTTTGTCTTAACACAAAATAGGCACATAATGGCATATTTTGTACCACACGACCGTGTGTCACACACGGGCTGGTGACACGGTCTTGTGTTTTCTTGAGAATATTTGATTGGTGTGCAAGTATATACATTTGTTAACAAGTAATAAAGTAGTGAGTAAGAGTTATCATCTCCACAAAAACTGTTTATGCAAATCAATTATTGCAAAATTAATACTTAGCAAATTCATTAGTGATAAAATAAATTAAAGCGTGATGGATTTCTAATTTATACTAAAACTATTCTAAGTATGCGTAAAATTAAAACAAACACAGAAGAAATAAGTAAGCAAGTTTTTAAGAGAAATCACAATAGCATGCATGTGTTAGAACAATTTTCCTTCCTAACTTAGAATTATTTAAATATTGTTAAGAGATGTTACGGAGATTTCGTGGCATATTGATAATTTACTAACCCTAATTTTATGAGTGTTCAACTTCTCTCGAAAACTTAAGCTTAACCTTTTAGTCTACATATTTCTATGTCTATTTCATCTTCAAGATTACCTTTCCAAGCATCGTCTAAAGAATCATACTTATTAAAATATTAAACTTTTCTAGCATATGTCTATGTCAATTAACTTAGTGTTTTAATAAGCGTGAATCGATTATGTAAGGTAATAGTAATATTTCTATCTTTGAAATAGTTTAATCACATAAATCCTAAGGTTATGCAAGGTAATAGAGTTCTTTTGATATTATTACTAATTTGACCTAATTTCATCATAAAAGATCAATTTGGACCATTCAGATATTGTGTCAATTAATTAACATATGGTTATGATTTAATAATTAATTCAATTGCATCTCGATATTTATATTGCACGAATAACGTGTTCATGATTTTATCTGAATGAATAAATAGATCAAATGCACAGAACACCTCTTAAAAAAATTAAATAATCTAAGCTATGAAATTTAAATCATTCCAATACCAACAAAATTAAGCAACCATGATTGTATTAAAAGCAAAAAACTTAGTTTCAATCATTTTTCTTGAATTCAACAAAGATAAAATATTGAAGGGATAAGAAATGCTAAGCCGTTTCCAGTGGTTCTCCGAGACACAATTCACTTTGCTCTTCCTTTGTTCTTCGTTTCTTACTATGACAAACAAGTTGGAAAATCATAATATGCCAAATTGGGCTGTTCTCAAGCCTTGCAAACTTTTTTGAAGAAAATGGAAAATGGGAAGAGAAAAGAGAGAAGAGATGGTGAGTGAGGGATGCATGAAATGGGTGAATTTCTAGGGGTATTTATACTTGTGAGGAGCCCCTTAAGTTTACTAAAAATAACATGTCAATCCCCCATTTTTCTCTCATGCATGGCTGACCCCTTGAGTGGAGGAAGGAAGGTTGATGACTTTGCTAAATTTAGCTAGCCAAAGCTTGATTCTTGGAAAGGACTTGAACGGTCACATGGGGAAGTTATTATGGCTGATTTGTGATTTTTTTAACA
Source organism: Gossypium raimondii (assembly GCF_025698545.1). Classification (NCBI taxonomy): domain Eukaryota; kingdom Viridiplantae; phylum Streptophyta; class Magnoliopsida; order Malvales; family Malvaceae; genus Gossypium; species Gossypium raimondii. Next base: position 20,018,644 of record NC_068567.1, on the reverse strand, counting down.
TGTTTTGGGTGTCTAGTTTAATTATTTTATGGATGGTTGGGCTTCTTTAGCTGAGTTGGGCTCTTTTCCTCCATTAGTGGACGATTTAGGCTTCTAATAAGTAGCGAGTTTGTTCCCTTCAGTGATCCAATTAAGAGCTGAGTCAAATTGAAATTAGAAGTCCAATAAATAATTTTAGGACATCCCATGCTGATCATCCATCAATCTACGTCTACATGGCCTTTGCTGTAGGAAATGCTACTGCATCGAACATTGAACAGGTAAGCTTCAAGACTAAGTTTTCTCTTATTGCCCTAAACTGTATAAAATGGAAAAAAAATATGTCAAATTAGCATGTAATGTAACACCCTACACCTGACTCAATCACTGAGTCTGAGCAACAGGATGTCACATTCATTGCCAGAGCGACTACAATCAATTTATTTCCACTTTAAGCCATTATAAGATTTAAGTCAATCAAACAAGCATTAATCACAAGAATCAACCATTTACGGGATTTATACGCGTTCAAAAAAGCTCCAAGAACTAATCTAAGGTTGAACATGAACCAAACATCCATCATATGATACCAAATTCAATAGGAGCATTCACTTAAGAACAAACCAAATTAGACTCAACTATGTACATGCCAACTTAGAATAAAAATGAAATATACAAACTTTGACGAGTTCGGGATTGTTGACTGGATGTTGAAGTCGTAGTTCAAATATCATGAATCATACCTAACCTGCGCACAAAAAACAAACCATATGTTGAACAATAGAACTCGGTAGTATTTTTATGATTCGAATAACAAAATTACAAGTTAAGAAAGTTGTAACATCCAACTAGTATGTCATTCATATCAAATGTCAAACCAATTCATTTAGCATTGCAATAGAAGTGATCAATTTCATTTACATGCCAACACCTATTATAAAGCCTTTTTAGAACTCAATACCAATCATGAATCAAACATTTATATCATTAACATTATAACAATCAATTCCATGTTCATTCCACAATAATAATCCATTTAAGTCTCTTTCTGGAGTCGGTCGACTCATTCGTATTCATTTCAGCCTCTCCCAAAGCTTGTTTCCAATTTATTCACATAGAAGTTCATGTATTTCCTTTATCATGATCCACATATATATGCACAATTGATTCCATAACATTATACTATTTCATTTCGATATCTTTTATCAAGTCACTAACTCATACCAATTTCACATAACTCATTTCATTATCATATTTATTGTCAATCTATTTCATTACATTGTTAAGTTTTTAATTCCAATTATAATATCACGCCCGATAAAACCATTCATATTTCCACATATCATATCCTGAATTTGATTGTATTTGTATACTCGTACCTTGTACACTATTCTTATTGTATGAAAATGATTTCATTACAGTTCAATCCAATATATATATTCACATTCAATTTCGAATCACAATTCAATTAATCATCAACACACAATATCTCATTATAAATCTGTTTATGAATCATTTAAATATGAACAAATAACTAGTTAGAAATATATCATACTAACATGTCATTTCCCAAATTGAATTGTTGAATTCAACACAATTTCATACCAATCTTTCAGACTTATTATTCTAGTTTACAAATTTCTTTCACATTAACAATTTTTTTTCATTATGATTATAAATTTTTACATATTAAATCCTTATTAACTTGACTCAGACACGAACGGATACACAAATCCAACCAACACCCTAGTTTGACACCTGGTGCCTCATTGGATAATTTCCGAAGAAAATAGATTGCTCCCAGCACTCATCGGTATGACCGAAGTAAATATTGTGCTCAACACTTATCGACACAGTCGACGTAACCATTTGGCACCCAGTGCCTCATCGGAGTGTCTAAAGTAATTAGTTTGCACCCAACACTTATCAGAATGTCCAAAGTAAAATGCGCCCCACGCTAATTGAGATATAGTCAAAATAAGATATAGTCAAAATAACTCCATCGAGCAATTAATAGGGTAATCATTTATCTAATTCCCTTATAAGTTCAATTCTCATTCTATCGATCTCAATATGATCAATTTATCACTCATGATATCATTTCATACATAAGATAACATACCATTTCAATTCCAAACCAATTTCACCATTTCATTTAGTTTAAACATTTTCACTTTTATTCAATTTAATCATCTATCTTTATAATCAATTAAATTTACACCAATATGATTTGATCAATCATAATAAACTATTAATTCATTTTACAACTCTTTTATTATTTTTCCTCTCCTCCTCTCCATTCCACTTCCTTTATTTACAAGTATTTATACAAGAATCTTTAACCTTAGTATGACACGCTTTTATGTAACTTGAATTATCTTTAACTATTTATACATATACTTTTAACAAAACTGTCTTTTGAGTAGTAGTCACTAAATTATTTATATCTAGACCTAAAAATTTAAAATTAAGATCTACTTTTGTTTTTGAAACTAGACTCAATGAAATTTTACCATAAAAATTTCAGAATTTATTTCTTGGTAGATTAATACCAGTTTTTTTTAAAACCTCCTTGTTCTGCAGCTAGGCAGTTTCGACTCTTCTTCACTAAAAATTAAATAACTTTCAGTATAAGTATCAGATTACGTTTTGGTTTGTTTTCTTTAAAATAAACTCATTAATATTTTAGGCATATGAATTTCATCACCTAAATTTTTTTTTACAATTTATAGTGATTTTTCAAAGTTAGAACAACTGACCCCGAAATCATTCTGACATTGTCTCATAAAAAGTATTATATCTCATAACCTACAATTTCATTGCTTTCACCGTTACTTTTGTGTAAAACTAGACTCAATAAGATTTAATTTCATATTTGGTTCAACCTCTAACTTGATTCCTTCAATTTTTAGTAAATTTTCAAAGTTGTAATACCACTGCTGTCCATAAAATGTTTAGTTAAACAATTTGCTCTTCCAGGATTTGAGTAAGTTCTTATTTCATTATATGACATAATACATTCTAACCAAATTAAATGTCAATACATATAATCACTAAGTTACACAAATTTTCATTATTGTTTAAATTAGTCCTCTTGTTCGATAATCAATCTCAAACATAATATTTTAAACTCAAATAATTATTTTCAATTTCCTCAATATCATATATTGCATAACAAAATAAATATGTAACAAATATAATTATTCAATTTATGGAAATAAAAAAATAACATGAATTAACTCAATAAGTTCCATATGAACTTACCAAGCGAAACAGTAACCAAACGAGCTTTTAAAGACTATTCGACAATTTTTGCTTTTTTCATGACTAGCCTCGATTTGGTTTAATTCTTGATCTATACAATAATTGAGTTCAAATTATCAATTCCAAACATCTCATATCATCCTATTATAAGTATGTATCAGTTTAATTTTATTTTTCAAATGTCCCTTAAAATTTTACATTTGATTCAATTTAGTCCTTAAAACCGAAATAGCCATATCTTTCAAATTTGAGCTTTGTTTTCTAATCTGATTTCAATCTCATCCTTTATAAACTCTCTACTATCTATTTTTATCAAAGTCTTATAATAGCGTTAGAAATAATTCATTTTAGTCCTTATGTTACAAAATTAACATTTAAACTTCACAAACTTGTCAATTTTCATATTTAAGCTCAAAATCTAACAATTTAACACAAAAAATTCAAGAAATAAACAATGATAACTTTTGAAAGCTTTAAAAGTTTTACAAAATAATACACGGGCTAACTAAATCAAAGCGTCCACGATCTTAAAAACATAAATTTTACAAAAAAAGGGCTTGAAATAACTTACCAATCAAAGGGTTAAAATTGAAATGTTTCAAACCTCCTCCTTCTCTTTAACATTCGGCCAAAGAAAGAAAATTGAAAGAAAGATGATAAATATCTTCTCTTTTGTTTTACTTTTATGCTGTTTTATACATTAATTTTATTAAAAAAATTACACCTGCCAACCGTCCATCATCATTAAAACCTACCTATTAAACAAGAACAATGGTTTAATAACCATTATGGTCCTCAAGCCTTTTATAAATTAAAATTCTATAATATTTAAAATTTTTACGATTTAGTCTCTGAACCTTAATTAATAGCTAATTCGCCAAAAGTACCAATCTGAAATTCAATTCACTTATAAAATAACTCCATAAATATTTAATAATATTTACGGGCTCAATTTATGAAAACAAAGTCATGAAACTGTAATGTTTTGACACCACTAACTTTCGAGTTGTTACATGTAAATAAGTAAGACTACAAATTTATCTTTAATTTTTTCCTAGTTTACAAATTTGTAATAAAGCTACAAAATTTGTTGTTAAAATACTAAGAATTTGCATGAATTATTAGTCAAAAGATGCTATAAATGTTTATATAATTTTGAGTTATCACACCCCCAAACTTAATTCATGCCTTATCCGAGTAATGCTAACTTCCATTAGAACTCAAGGAGTCACTTTTGCAAAATATCCCTTCAAACGAAATCAATCATTCCCATAGTTATCTGTTTAGCAAAATTATGTTCAATACTAGAAAATTTGAAAACATGCAACTTCAGTACATATAACACTAAATTATTTTCAAATACTAATATGCTAACAAAAATATGTACTAAATACCTTCCTTTGACAAATATGGGATAAGGTTTTCCCAATCAAATTTTATTTCCCTCGATTAAACTAAGTAGCAATCCTAAATTTTAATTATCCCTTCATATCTTGAACTCAGTAATTCCTCTCCACTAACGTAGTTGGCACAAAAAATAGGTCTTTAATATGATTGTAATGTGCCTTGGGTTAAGGTAGGAAAAATATAGATAATTTAAGCTAAAACCTTAGAGTCAGCTTACCTCAAACCTTCCAAAGACAATTATCTCTAAGAACACCAACTCTTTTGAGTTTGAGTACAGATGCTCTCTGTACATCTTTTTTCAACAATTGGACTTTTTTTTAAGCAATCACTGATGCTTCCTTGAGCATACAACTCAACATTTTGAGCATTCCAGTACTTCTCTCTAACTCTTCCAAACTTAATCACAAAAATATTCTCGATGTACCGAGTTTAAGATTTGACACTAGTAGAGATAAATTTAAAGGAATAGATGGCTTATTAATGTAGGTTTTAGAAGAAAATCAGGCCATATAGCTCAAAGTGGGGTTTCAAGGGATAATTATTAGTAGGGTTGACTTGAGAAACTCAAATGGTCCAAACAAAAGTTTGCCTACATCAGTTTTAAATTATCATGCCTCCTAGGATTTCGCCTCAAGGAAATTACTAAGTCAATTCTAAAAGTTTAAACTTTCATGCATGCTTAGTTTTTCTAAGGAATCAAAATTTTTTGGGTTGACTTATACACAATAACTAAGTTCAGCATTTTTGTCATAATTAAGCTAACATAAAAATGATTGAAATAATAGAGTTTTTTACATACTAAAACTAACGTAGTTAAGAAAAAATTAAAAATTTGAGGAATACTTTAACATAACTTGATGGAAAAAATTAATTTTCGTCAAAAATCCCAAAAAATTTATTTTCGGTCCCCTCCCGCTTAAAGAGAAACAATGTCCCCATTTTTTAAAACATAAATTAGAAGGGACAAAAATAAAGAAGTGAATGGAAACTGTACACCAAGTAGAATCCCAGGAAATGGAGGTGAGTCAAATTTGACTGCTGAAGTACTGAGCCTTTCTTTGATAGGTCCACTCCTAGACATGCACATAATTATTAACACACTTCTCTTTTTTTGTAGATTTAAAAATTTGATATGTAAATTTACGTAATTTATTCATAATTGCAAATTAATATTTATTATGTATAAAAAGAAAATAAAAGTAATTAAAAATAATTTAACCTAACATGTCCTAAGAAGAAAAGAAAAAGAAAAAACCCCTTATATATTTTGTAGCATCCTCGCTATTTGATATTGTTTCCACTCCCCCACGACCTTTTGTGCGCCTTCTTCTTTCTAGAGTGATGAATTCATCTCGCTTAGTGTCTGGAGTTGGAGTTCATGGATCGAAGACGAAATCTGGAAATTTACGCACAAAATCAAACGGGTTACGTGTGAGTTTTTTAAATGCATCCCTTATCGAATCATCTCAAATTTTCGAATATCTCCAATAAGGTTGTTGTTGTCGGTGCATATGTTGTAGCAAATCTATGATTTTAGATTGACCTAACTGTGTAGCACCTCTAGATGATGGGAAGGTGGGTGTCGTTCGGTCCATTCAGGAATAACAGGTCCAATTGGTGTGGTAAAGTCGGGATGAGTAGTTGGTTTTGGCTCAGGATCCGGTTTCGACTCAACTGGATAATCGGACGGTTCTACCTTGGATGGTTCATCAACTAGTTACTTTTGCCTAGCAATACCACCCACTATTCTAGCAATAACACTTTTTGTTATATGACCTTCATGGTTTCTTGCTTTGAGATCTACCTTTGGATGTATGAAGGATTGTAGGCATAAAAATGTGATCAATGATGGAAAATGAGCATAACCAGCCTGTTTAGCAACACTCACAAATCTTTTTACAAATAATTTTTCCTACATCGATGGACTTTTCTGTCATGATAGCATATAACAAAAGCATACGTTCCATCAAGATAGTGGAACTGTGTGAGACAGACATAAGACTAATTGTATGAAATAAAACTATACTTTTGCTGTTGGGTTTAGAAACTCTATTCGGCAAGTATGAGTACCAGATTTAGAAGTTATCCATTTAGTTCTAGAAATTATAACTTTTTTTAGTACCTCTTTCAATAACTCCCCATCAACGCGGTCCAACATTCTCGTATAATCATTTTTTATATTGGGCAAGTTAAAGAAAACATTAATAGCTTTAGGTGTGAAAGATGCCTTCTTGCCTCGAACAGAAACTTCTGTTTTAGTAAATGAAGTCAAGTTTGCATAAAATTCTCGAACCAACTCAGCCTCCGGAAGTGATCTTACATCATTGAATAAATTCCACTTCAATGCATTGGCAGTTTTCCAAATGTTTGACAATATTATAATGCGATCAATATTCAACAAATTGAACCCCTTTTTTTGAGAACCGATTTCTTCTTGAAAATTGATTTGAAGCTCTCATTTGCTTCTTCGTTATGAAATCGATTATGGGGTTCATCAATTTGAGTTGCACTTCCCTTCCTTTTATGAGACATTCTTCGAATGGTTGGAATATAGGTTCAGAAATCATGGAAGACCGGTAAGGATTTGGGTAAATAGGGGTTAGGGCGATAAGGTTGCATGTTGGTGGTTCAGCTGATAGTTAAAGTGGACGGCAACTAAGGTGATTGATGGTTTAAATGTTCAACCAGTGATGGTTGTGTTGGCTAAGGTTGGCGATGGTTCAGGCGATGCTTGTGGCAACAGTTGTGGCGGCTTAAGGTGGTTGAGGTAAAGGGTGGCTGACGTTTTGGGAAGAAGTGTCGTGGAAAAGGAGAGGTGGGGGTCGACGATAAAGGGTTTTTTAGGAGAGGATGTGGCCAATTGTGTTTGATATGTTTAGGGTGTAAGGGAGGTGAATTTATAGGGATGGGTTCAGGTTAAAGTTTAAAGAAGTAGTATCCTACTAAAACGAGGAAAGAGTTAACATGAGGAAACAAAACACTTAAAACAAGGGGATTAGGTTTTAAATAAAACAAAATCCTTTTATTTTGCAAAATAAAAGTTACTTTAATTAAATATATATAGATATGTAAATAAGTTTTTTTTTGGTTCTTCAAATATTTACAAAAAATTACAGCCATTTATTTAAAAGTAATAAAATAAATAAGTAAAGGACTTGTACTGAAAAATAAATCAAAGAACAGATAAATTACTATCTGGGTCAAAACTAGCCCTTTATTAACCAATATAAATTATTATTTTTTGTTTATTTGGCTACTTAGAAAGTATTTCCCAGAAAATTATATTAGATTCAATTCCTAGGAAAGATTAGAGGGGTCATAGATGGTCGCGTTTAAAACCCAACCTCCTTGACAGAATTTCTTCTAATATAATGATCTAAAAAATATTGTCTAAGTCAATTATTTTCAATAAAAGGGACCCTTATGGATCAAATAAAGTGAGCAAGGTTTTATTCCGTTCACTTTCACTGTTCCAATAGTGTTTAAAACATTGTCTATTAACCTTGAATCTACCTCCCTACCGTTTTGCAATTCGACCACTCTGTATGGATAGACTTGGTGAATGGTGAATGGCCTAGAGCATCGAGACTTAAGTTTTCTAGGGAATAACTTTAGTCTCGAGTTGAACAGTAGGACCCCTATGCATTTGTCATGCCATATTTTAGTCTTTTCTTTGAATATTTTTGCATTCTCATAAAAGAGCAACCTCAACTCCTCTAGCTCGTCGAGTTGCAGCATCATTTTCTCTCCAGCTTGTTTCAGATCTAGGTTAAGTTGTTTTAGAGCCCAATGAGCTCTGTGTTCCAATTCCAACGGTAGATGATAGGCTTTGTCGAAGACCAATCTATAGAGAGTCATCCCTAAAGATGTTTTGAGAGTTATCCGATAAGCCCACAGAGCATCATCGAGTCTCTTGGACCAATCTCTTCTATTCTCAAGTATCCTTTTAATTTCTCAATTTGCCAGCTCAGCCTGCCCATTAGTCTGTGGATGATAGGCAGTGGCAACCTTGTATTTCACATCATACTTTTCAAGCAACCACTTAAGCCACTTATTCACAAAGTGAGATCATTCATCGCTAATTATAGCTCTAGGAGTCCCAATCCTTGTAAATATGTGTTTATGTAGGAATGACATGACCACCTTGGAATCATTCTTTGGATATGCCTCAGCCTCTACCTATTTAGGCACGTAATCAACAGCCAATAGGATGTACCTATTACCATAAGAATGAAACAAACCTAAAAAGTCAATACGCCAAATGTCAAATAATTCTACCTCAAATATGTTCGTCAGTGGCATTTCATTCCTTCTTGATATGTTTCCAATCTATTGACGTCAATCGCAACTCTTTACATATGCGTATGCATCCTTGAATAAAGTTGGCCAGAAAAATCCAACTTGCAAAACCTTAGCTACTTTGCGGGAACCTCCGAAATGTTCCTCACTTAGGGATGAATGGCAATGATATAGGATCTCGTCTACCTTACTTTCTGCTGCACACTTCCTGATTACATGATCTGTACATTGTTTAAACAAGAAAGGCTCCTCCCAAAAATAATACCTTAAGTCATGGAGGAATTTCTTCCTTTATTGATATGTCATTCTGAGAGGCATTATTCTACTAGCCAAATAATTTGCAAAATCAAATCAACAAACCAAGGAGATTCATGGAATTGACTTACCTCGAAGATATGCTTATCTGGAAAATTCTCATTAATAGGGATAGGAAAGTGAGTTACCTCGTGTTGTTCCAACCTTGATAGATGGTTCGCCACTTGAATCTCGACTCATTTTCTGTAAGAGTACCCACTGAATCAAACTTGGCTTAGCATATTTCTTTGTAAGTAAGTACTTAATGGCTGAATGATTTGTGAAAATCATCACTTTGGTGCCTACAAGATAAGAATGAAACTTGTCAAAAGCAAAACTATAACAAATAGTTGTTTTTCAATTACTATATAGTTCCACTGGGCTCCTGTCAAAGTTCTGCTTGCGTAGTAGATTGCATGAAATACTATGTATTTTAGCTACCCCATTATAACTCCCACAATAAAATCACTATCATCGTACATCAACTCAAAAGAAAAGTTCCTGTCTGGTGTAACAATGATTAATGCTGAAACTAACCGTCTTTTTAGCTTTTCAAAGGCTTCCAAGCATTACTCATTAAAATCAAATGTCGTGTCTTTTTCTAGTAACATATATAGTGGCTTGGCAATCTTCAAAAAGTCTTTGATGAACCTCATTTTCAATAAAAACTGACATGCCCCAAAAAACTTCTAACACTTTTAATGATGATTGGGGGTGGCAGCTTTTCAATTACAACCACTTTTGCTTTATCAACTTCAATCCCTCTCCTGGATATTATGTGACCTAAGACAATACATTCCTTAACCTTGAAGTGACACTTCTTCTAGTTAAGGACAAAGTTTGTCTCCTCACATCTTTTTAGCACCTTAGATAAATTACACAGACAATCATCATATGAATCACCAAAAAAGAAAAATCATCCTCCACAAAATCCTCAACCATATCAATAAATATTGCCATCATACATATTTGGAATGTTGCAGGTGCATTATATAGACATAAAGGCATACGTCTAAAAGAAAACGTATTGTATGGGAAAGGGAAAGTTGTCTTATGTTGGTCCTCTTGGGCTACAACTATCTAGCTGTATCTCGAGTACCCATCTAGAAAGGAATAATACTCTTTACTTGCAAGTCGGTCCAACATCTGATCCATGAAGGGTTGCAGAAAATGGTATTTTCTGGTTGCCTTGTTCAACTTTCTGTAATCTATATAGATTCTCCAACCCATGACCGTCCTTGTATGAATAAGCTCATTATTCTCATTTTCCACCACCGTAATTCTTCCCTTCTTTGGTACACACTGTACCGTACTCACCCATGAACTATCCAACATGGGGTAAATCATTCCTGCATCTAACCACTTGATAATTCCTTCTGGAAGACCTCCTTTATGATTGGGTTAAGCATCTTCTGCCCATCAATTATGGCTTACTCACCCTCCTCTAATTAGGGGTGAGCAAAACTTGATTCGATTCAAAAAAATTGAAAAAAATTTCAAATTTTGAGTTACAGGAATCGAGTTATTCGAGTCAATTAGAATTTTTTCGAATTTCAAGCTCGAACCGAGTTGAGTTTTCGAATTCAAATAACTCGAATAATTCTAAATCGAAGATCAAACTATAATATTTTACATTTTTACCCTAAACTTTTAAATATTTTTACTTTTCCCCCAAAACTTTTACATCTTCCCACTTTTCCCTTAAAACTTTTACTCCCCTCCAATTCCACCCACCATCTATCCCAAACTCATTTCCCTCCAATTTTTTTAATATTTTCCCTCCAAAATTTTACTCCTATTTACTTTCCCCCAAAATTTTACTCCCCCAAAACCTTCAAAACTTTTTATTTTTGCCCAAAAATTTTACTCCCTTCCACTTTCCCCCAAAAATTTTACTCCTCTCCCATCTCACCCCCTATCTACCCCAAACCCACCCCCCTCATTTTTTTGAAAACCCCCAAAATTTTTTATTTTCTCCCTAAGCTTTTTACTTCTCACCCTTTACCCCAAATAAAAATCAAAATCATCGAAAAATATCCCTAAACCTAAATAGTAATAATTTTATTTATATCTACTATTTATATTATTAAATAAAATTTCACATTTTGTACTATTTATATTATTGAAATTTTAATCATATTGAATCTTTATATTAAAATTGAATTATTAATGATGCCATAAAATATTCATGTTAAAATTTTATGTTGGTATCAATTTCACATTTTATCTTTAAAATAACTTTTATTCAAAATCACATTTTACATTTAATATATTTTTAATTTCAAAATACATAGTGACAAGAATTAGAATATAATTGAAGCAATTATCAAGTAAAGAATCTAACTCGTATATAAAAGATTAATAAATAAATTATGAGATGATGAAAGTTAATAACAAATTTGATTATGGTGGAGAAATTTGATTGCGGTAGGTAAGAGTGGTTACAAGGACCCAAAGTTATTTTTTAAAATTTAACGCAAACAAATATATTCAATTTGATTCGATTCGAATTCCATCTCATTCGACTCAATTCGAGAAAATTTCAAATCAAGTTAAGATGATAAAATAGAATTCGTCAACTCGATTAACTCAAAATTTTTTCATTCGATTTGATTCAATTCGATCGAACGCTCACGTCTACCTCTAATAGAATCTTATGCATGCAAGAGGAGGAACTTATTCATTGAATGTCAAATATAGTCCAAACAGTTGCTTTTTTGAATTTCTTCAACACTTTAATTAGTTTTCTCTATTGGCTTTCGGTTAACTCTGCTAAAATAATCACAGGAAAAGTAGATGAGGTACCTAGATAAACTTATTTTAAATGGGAAGGTAGTACCTTTATTTCTAATTTGGGTGGTTCCTCGATTAATGCCTTGGGTTGTTGTTACTCTCGAGACTCTAGCTCTAATGATTCAAATCGGGCTTGTGACACACAACCCTTCGAATTGGTGTCAAATAAATCCAAATGTTCCTTACCTTCTTCATAATCCTGTGGACCAAACACTAAAACATGCTCTAACGAGTCATCTACAAAATTAAGCTCTCATTCTATAGAGACTAAAGACTTTAACTTCGAATCGTAGAGCACTTTTCAAAGGTATCAAAGAATTTCATAGCTTTGAAAACATTAAAGGTGACTTGATCATCCTGAACTTGCATCGTGAGTTTGCCTTTTTGCATATCAATTAATGTTCTCTTGGTCACTAGGACAGGTCTCCCCAGGATGATTGAGGCCTCCTTATCTGCTTTAAAATATAAGATAATAAATTCAGCAGGACAAATGAATTTATCCACACGTACCAAAACATCCTCAATCTCGATCCGCAAGTTGGAGTTTTACAGTTGTTGGTTTAACTTTGCGTATACTTAACTTCTTAAAGACAGACATGGGCATCAAGGTGATTCTTGCTCCTAAATCACATAGGGCTTTACCTTGATGTTCAATGTTCGATGCAATAGGGGAAAATCTTACATGGGCATCAAGGTGATGCTCGCTCCTAGATCGGGATTTGTGTGTTGGTGTGGTGGGGAGTGTTAGCTATAAGCTTCATTTATGGGACATGATCGACTCTATGAGTCATTTTAGTGTGTTGGTGATCTGTGTATTCGATGAGTAGTGATAGAGTCCACTTTATGTTTCATAACTTCAAGATTGAAATGATCATATAATGTGACTGAATGTGATTAAATGTGAATTATATGTGCTATAATATATGTTTAAATAATCATGTGGTTAAAGTGATAAATGTGTAATGGTACAAACGGAAGATGACTAAATGTGTGAAATATGATACTAGATTTAAATATGTTATGAATATGCTACATGTTTGCTTAGTCGATGCTTGGCTTGGTTGCGTAGTGGCTGCTCTGAGCATTCACTAAGCTTGTTAAGCTCACCCACTCCTTTTTAACCATTGCAGATAAGTAGTGCCAGTGTGAGCAGTGTTGTCTTAAGGGGTGATCCAAGCCAAGTACTTTAGTTGCTATTAGTAGGTGTTCTTTTAATTATTTGTGTTTTGGGAATAAATGGCAATGTGGTAGATGTTATGTTGGCATTACTATGATTTTTGGTTTTTGCATGCCTATTATGCTTGGTAAATTTTTGACTTTAAACATGATGATTAGGACTAATACTTGAGACATTTCGGTGTTTATTTTATGAGACAATTGATGCATGATGTTTAGAACCTATTTGAAATGATGTATGTGCTGATATATAATGTGTTTTTATGGTCTGGAACAAAGGTATCGATATTCAAGTTTTAAAAATGATACCTCTGTAATTTTCGAAGTGCAGCATGTCAGTTTTGTTAGTTTGTATTTTTATTTTGCCATGAGTATCGATACTTGGGGTAAAATTATTGATACTTTTTTAGTGGTACCGATATTTTTCAAAAGTTGGGTTTTTAAGATGAGAAACAATAAGCTAATTTTTATCAATTTTTCAAGCGGTATCGATACCACTTGAGAGAATTATCGATACCACTCTACCAGTATCGATATCTACGTAACAGTTTTGGGAAATTTTGCTAAATGGTCCTAATGCTTGTTTGGTGCATATTTTATTATTGTACAATGTATGTTAGCACGTTTTATACACGCTAGAGTAAGTATGTTTACAATTCATATGAATGCCATAATAATAAAGGAAACAGAAAGATGTATGTTTAATAATGTGTCGACTTATGTTGTATGCAATGTGAGACAGTGGTGTAGCATCCTGTTCTCAGGCTCGACGACCGAGTCAGGTATAGGGTGTTACACTAACAAAGTCGATAATCACTCTCTCTAACTTCCACTGTGAAATACGAATCGGCTGTAGTAACCCAAATGGAAACTGATGGTTAGCATTAACTTGGCAAGTCAAACATTTTAACATTAACTTAGTTACCTCCCATTTAAGACACGACCACCAATACACTTCTCTTAAGTCACGATACATCTTATTACTACTAGGATGTATATCATAATGGCTGCTACATGCTTCCTGTAGTACAGATTGTCTCAAACTTTGATCATTCGGTACACAGTATCTACCTCTGAAACACAAAATACCATCAGAATTAATCCCAAAGTCTTGAGTCGACCCATCCTCAACCCGCTTAAACTGAAATGCTAAAGATTCATCCAGACTCTTCTTATCTTTGATTTCCTGAATTGAAATAAACTTTACTTACAACTCAGCCAGAATAGTCCCATCATCAAACAAACTTAAATGAGCAAACATAGCCCTTAAGTCAGACATTGCCCTTCTGCTCAAAGCATCAGCCACTACGTTAGCTTTCCTAGGTTGATACTCGATCGTGAAGTCATAATCTTTTAACAATTCAATCCACCTGCATTGCCTCAAATTAAGCTCGTCTAGGTAAAGAGATATTTTAGACTTTTATGATCCGTGTAAATAATACCCTTCTCACCATATAAGTAGTGTCTCCAGATTTTAAGAGTGAAAATGACAGCTACCAGCTACAAATCATGAGTAGGATAACTGCATTCATGTGGCCTAAGATATCTCGAGGCATAAGTTACTACCTTAGCACCCTACATTAATACACATCCAAGCCCAACATGCGAAGTATCACTGTAAACAACATATTCCTTACCAGATTCTGGCTAAATTAGAATGGGAGCTTCAATCAACATAGATTTCAATTTCTCAAAGCTAGCCTGTTGCTTTTTTCCCACTTAAATGGAGTATTCTTCCTTAACAGATTAGTCAATGGGGCTATTATCAAGGAAAAACTCTTAACAAACCTTTAATGATACCTAGTAAGACCTAAAAAACTCTGAATCTCTAAGATGTTCTTCGGTTTCTTCCAATCCAAGATAGCTTCCACCTTTTTAGGATCCACACGGATACCCTCAATTGGTACCACATGACCCAAGAACATAACCTCCTTTAACAAGAATTCACACTTATTAAGTTTAACGAAAAACTACTTTTCACGAAGTATCTGTAGGACCACCCTACTTTTCACGAAGTATCTGTAAGACCACCCTCAGATGATCATTGTGCTCAGATTCTATCTTGGAATATACCAAAATTTCGTTGATGAATAGGATGATAAATTGATTAAGGAAAGCTGAAAGACACGATTCATAAAATCCATAAATGCATCTGGTGCATTAGTCAACCTGAAGGGAATAACCATGAACTCATAATGTCCATAATGAGTCCTAAAAGTAGTATTGAGAACATTAGATTCTTTCACCTTTAGTTGGTAATACCAGACCTTGAGTCAATTTTAGAAAAGATAATTGCACCTCTAAACTGATCGAATAGTTCTTCAATCATTGGTAGAGGATACTTATTCTTTGTGGTTAGCTTATTCAGCTGTCTGTAATGGATACATAATCAAAGTGTACCATCCTTTTCCTTCATGAAGAGTACTAGTGCACCCCATAGGGAAACACTAGGTCTGCATGGCCTTTACTGCAGGAAAAGCTACAACATCGAACAAGTGAGCTTCAAAACTAATTTTTCTCCTATTGCACCAAACTGCGTCGAATTGGAAAAAAATATGTCAATTTAGCATGTAAATAAGTAAGACTACAAATTTATCTTTATTTTTTCTTACTTTAGAAATTTGTAATAAAACTACAAAATTTGCTGTTAAAATACTCAGAATTTGCATGAATTATTAGTCAGAAGGTGATATAAATGTCTATATAATTTTGAGTTATCATATGTCCACTTGAAATTAGGAAGCATTGAACCCACACGGTTCCCGATTGTCACATGGGCTGTCCACACGCCCTTGTGAATATTATAGACTTGTCATTTAAGTTTCACATTGTCTCATTTTGTTACATGGCCAGCCATACGGTCTTGCGACTTTTGATGAAATTTTCAATTTGGTTCGCAGGAATTTAGAGAGTTACAGGGCTTAGACACATGGCTGTGTGACCCTAGTTTTTCATAATTACCTTTATCTATGTAAAATGTTACAATTTGATCCCTATTTGTTTCCGGATCAATTGTAGAGCTTTTGTAAGCTCGACTTAGACTCATTTTTGTTTGTTATGTATGATACATGTAATAATTGCATGATATTTGATAGTCTTGAATTTATTTTTTCATGTAACTATTTCGTTAATTTCATGTAACTAACTAGACTAGGTGAGGGGTGTTACACACCAAGTTCAAACTCAAAACTGTAGAGTATGATAGGCCATCACTTACCGTTCATGTTTTCAATTAATATATTACTAAAACAAAAGTTGAGCAATTTATTATAACTAATCTTATGACTATACTAATATCAGACTTTATAAATGGAATGATATTACTTGAATTTCCTCCATTAATTAAACGAATATTATTACCTAAATTTATAGTTGATTCCATAATTACCAGAATTACCTAATTTACTTAATATTTCCTTTATTATTTCTTCACAATATGCCTATAAATCTGTAAGACATTTTCTTGTTCTAGCGCCAACAAGTGGGAGTTAACAACATTCATCCTTACTTCAACACCCAACTAATTGTGTGTATTTTCATTATCTTTTTTCATATTGCCTTCTGTTTTATACTCTATCATATATATATAATATTATTTTAATTAAAACATTTATATATTTTTTGTGCATGAAGAAGAGTCCAGTAGAGATAGTAACGAAACGTTAACAAATCTTCGCAATTAATTACGTGAAACAAGGAGAATATGTTTCTACAATGAACTTCAACACTGGAAAGATTAGTATGAGATGGAACTTAAACTTACCGAATATCAATGTGAAAGGACTGAAATTGTTAAAGGCCTTATTGACCATTATCTCAATGAGTATATTCGACTTTCGTCAAAATGGGTTGAGCAGTCTAACAAAAACTTGCAACTAAGGAGAGAAATTGATAATGTTAAACTTATGGATTGAAAAAATTATCTACTTTTAATCATTAATGTTTGATTTTAAGTTTTTCTAATTAAAATAAATTACTGTATTTTGAATAAATATCCCATAAATGGTTTTGCTACAATTATTTATTTTTCATTCTATAACTATTTTCTCACTACAAATTCTTCTCATTTACACATTTCTGCTTTCAATTGCTAGGAATTTTTTGTGATGCTATGCTATTATTTCCAAAGGAAATTTTTGAAATGTTATGCATATTATTTTTAAGTCACGAACTAAATTTGTATATTCTTAGACAAACTTAAAAGTCCACTTATGTTTGATGGTCATCTTCATATGCGACAAAATAGTTAGACCCATTTCCATACCACACAATCTTATTCCCTTGCATAAATTTGAAATTATTAATTTCAAACCAGTGATTGGTAATTTAAATGAAAAAACCCGATACATATGAACTATCAAATTCATCCTAATTCATGCTTATAAAAATATTTATCTTTCTCTATGCAGATGTCAATGGTATACTGACATGGATTTCATCCATTACTGAACAAAAAATACATGGGAAAAAGGTTGATAAGAGGATGTTGGAGATACAAAATGATATCTGAACTTTAATTCTCAAAATTTATTTTTACTCCCATGTTATTATCATTTTATCAATTCCTTAGCATTTTTTGTAACATATAAATAACCATTAGGGGGAATTGGAGATTACACTTTGAGGTAAAGGTTTTCATCAAATTGATGTTGTTAGATATTTGGTTCACACATTCCATGTTATGTTAGAATGGGAATAAATTTCTGCTAGGGTCAGGGGAAGGTTTTGACTCAATTATTTTTAACTACTTATGGCCTACAATTGTGTGGCATATTTGACAAAATATTAACATGGTCCAACTGGGAATTTCAAGAGTTTCGACCAATCCTTGTGATGGCCATGGGATTAATTGGATAAGGATTGAACTTTTAATTAATTAAGAGATAATTGTAAGATTTTTCCAAAGAGATTTTTCAAGGATTTATCTGTTGCTTAGAGGATATTATCTTGTTGGTATTTTAGCTTATAAATGGGTATCATTCTTTTTTGGTGATTCATGGCTTGGAGAGCTAGAAATTTACAACCCTTTCAACAAGCCTTTGTTCTTTTCTTGTGTTTAGTTTTTAGTTTGTTTTGTTGATTGTTGGTGAAAACTTTTGAGTGTAGTTGCTCTTAATTTGCGTTTAGTGAACTATTGCTCTCTATTGGAGCTACATGAACTTTCCTTGTAAAGGTTATGGGCTTTAGTCGACAGAGACGGATTGTCACAGTTGCTTGATTTGGTGATTCAATAAGAGTATATCCTGAACAAGGCTTCGTAGACATAGGACTGTTGTATCTGAACTACATTAACAAATACTTGGTTTTTAGTTTATTCTTCCTCTTTTTTTTCCCTTACAAGTTAAATTTTCATTCTATTTTGCAATGAACTCTCAGCTTAGTCGAATTTATAATATCTGTAGACTAATTTTTTTCAAAGGTTGATTGTCGCGTGTGAAATGATATGTGATTTGTGAAAGTATACACATCGGTTTAGGTAATAAAGTGATGAGTGATTATCATTCCCACGAGGATTGGATTGAGGCATAGAAGTTGTCAAGTTATTGTAATATGGTTAATGTTATGGCAAGACTAACGAATAAGATGCTATGGTAAACTAAGGTAAGTATGCAGTGATAATTCAAATTAATGATGATGTATACGATAGATAAAATTGATGAATAGTTAGAAATGTTATGGAAAAAGTGAGAGCATAAATGTAATGGTAATAACGAGTGTGTTTATCCTAATAGAACGAAAATAAAGAAATAAATTACTAAATATGTTGTGGAAAAGATACTACGACAAAGAATAAGGATAGAATGATATTGATTCGTATATACTTTACTGCAAAGAAGAGTTCTACAATGGCTTGCCTTTCGTGAAAGCAAAACCTCAAGTTACATTGCCTATGTCTGTAGGCTTTTTAGATATCTTACAGGGGTTCCTTCGGTATGATCATGACTCTATGTCTAGAGTCAACTACAAGTGTCTATCAACTACTTGCTCATTTCATTTAATTTTAATCCAACCAATCCAACTCTTTCGGAATTAGAATCAGTTTATAAGTATGCAAACAGTCTTTTATGTCTAGAGATTATTTACATTTTAATTAAGAAATAAGAACAATCAAATGAAACAGTAAAGTAAATTAGATATATATTGCATCCATAAAAATAGTTAAGGTTTCATCGAAAATAATCCTAGCCCTATAAGGTTTAGCTCATGGGCTAGGAAATAAATTGTAAACCAAAATATTATCTGACATTGTGTTCAACCACTTCAATTAAATCTTTTGAAGGAACACCAATAGAAATAACAGAAGAACTTCGGGAAACAACTTTCGCTTGCCTAGTCCATACTTCGATAGCACAACGTCTTATGATGGCTAAGAAGGATAGCCTTCGACTTCCTTTCCCTTGTGTAATCGAAACCCTATTCACGCCTAATGATCTCTCTTTTTTTATTCTTTTTATTTTAGCATTTGTGAGGTCTCTTTTATCAGCTTTAATTGATAGATTAGGCTAGGTTTGGCTAACAACTCATGATTTATCTAGTACAAGTTTGAATTTGAACTGGGATTGTTGCGCGAAAAATGCTGACTTGGTCTTCCTGACATTGCTACGGCATCCGTGTTGGCAAACTATTTGCAGTTTGCCCTAACAAAACGCCACTTCTTTATTTTCTCATTCTAAAACTTGTTCCTGCCACTCCAATACACAAAAAACTCCACCACAAGCGATTAAAAACACCTAATTCCAATACAGTCCAAGTCCTAATGCAGTATTAAAAATTCTAACTAAAATGTCCTGATATGTAACAATTGTACTTAAGTACAAGCAATTAGCTAGTCTAAAGGCATGAAATATAACTCTTTTCAAGAGTTATCACACACCCAAACTTGAGTTATTGCTTGTCCTCAAGCAAAATACACCTAAATGCATGAATGCACCCATTTTACCTTGGCAAAAAACCTTCTTATACTGCCTAGCTATTCGAAAAAAAATTTATACCTCTGTTCTCAGCAATATTCTCAAACTAATTCGAATGTCAAAGGTTTGCTCAGCAAAGGCAGTGCAAAAATTTCTTCTTAAAAAGAAAATTTCCTAAGTACGCATGCATTCTTTCTTTTGTCGTATAGCAAATATCTTTTTATTCACTTAGTTCTTTCATTACATAAACATAAGTCACTTGCTTTAAGGCCATATCAAAGTATATTATTCACATTTTCATATATTTATTCTCCTTTTTCCTTTCTTTTTTTTTATGGAAACCATATTAGGGGATTTAGTCATGTCACAAAAATTTGTTTGACTTGACAATCACGATAGCATACATCGAATTGCCAAGTGCCTCATCCTGTCACAATTTAAACCAAAAGTCACTCATGAAGCTAAGGCCTTTAACTAAAAAGATGGATGGAGCATACAACTACCTTCTTAGCTACTCAGTCATTTGCTACAACGGAATGACCCAAAAATTATATCATACACTCTTACTTAGACCTTCCTTTCTGATCAATACCAAGATAGAGAAAAAAAAGTGATGCTGACCTACTTAGCAACTCTAAGCATTGGAGTGCATACTTAATTAAACAAAATGTTGTAGCAATTTAACTAATGTTTGGTTTCAGAAATCCCTGAGGGTAGTAAAAGATACTTACTATATTTTGAAAAAGAAACAAAAAAATAGAGTATAGGACATTCCATTTTTAGAAATTAATTTCCAAGCAACTTATCCTAAGCTAACTTCACCCAATGCATTGTTACCTATTCTAGGTATATCAAGAAAAAAATTAAGCTTATCATCGAACATCATAAAGAAAAATTGTACTTCTTATAGACAAAGCAATATTTCCATAGTTATTATGCCATGGCTAAATATCCTATATACCAATTTGAACATATTAAATACAAAATGCAACCTAGATGCACAATACACTCCCAAACCTAAGGGATGAATTGTTCTCAATGCATGTAAAATCATGAATAGTATATAAAAAGTATGAATATGCACACAAACGAAAGAAAAAAAATTATGCAATGCATGAGAGAAAAAAAATTAACTTTCTTGCACTAGAACGTTGGTACTTCATTCAATTCTTTTTGTAGACTTGCAAGTATTGACTTTGTATCGCATCTTCCTTTTCCGTAGGTCAAATTCCTCACCTTCTTTGTTAGTTCTGTTAGTTCATCAATTAGTTGATCGATTGCTTGATCCTGTGCCGTCATGAAGGTGGGTGAAGATGTCGGTACAGGAGTTTTACCTTTTTTCAGTGGCAATAGGTGGTGCAGTGGCAGGGACATTTGGTTCTTCCTTTTCTTCTTCTACATCCTTCTCTACTCTGGTAGAGGTTGAATTTTATAGCCACTCTTCAGTAGCTTTTTCTTTATCTGTAATGGCTCCTTCAGTCATGGAGTCAGTTCTAGCAGCGGATGGAACTGGGTCTTCTCTGCACTCATTAGACGAGAGCAAAGTAACTGGGAAAGTAGGAATTCTGGCATGGGTCTCTAAATTTTTTTCTGGAGGGATCTTCTTAATGCCAAATCCATATCTTTCACATACAACCAGTATCGAACTTGGCGTTCGTTGCTTTGTTCCAACTCTTCCATCATCTGGTATTGTTGCACCTCAAACAGAGACAACCTCTATTCTAACTGCGATTCATTGTACCCCATGTGGGGTTCATCCTTCAATAAAAATCCCTCATCATTCAGTTTGTCACGACATAACATTTCTCTATAATGCTACGACACACTATTGCTCAGTACACACTAACAAATCCTGCTTCTTTTACTATGCTGCTGTTCATAATAATAATTAAAAACATAAATGAAGTTGTATTAAAAATAAAGAGAATAAAAATGACAATGGGAAATAAAACAGAAAAAAAAACACTACTTATTAACAGAAACAAAAAGTTCAAACATCATGAAGGCTAACATTTTGCTTGTCATGCTCTATAGGAGCACCCCAGTAATGCTTCAAGCATTTTCCATTAACCTTGAATGTAGCCCATATTCTTAGGTCCTGACCATCAAGATTTTAACTTACCAGGAAATAATTTAAGCCTGGAATTGAACAATTATACCTGCTATCCAGGTTCAAATTGCCTTGGCAAAATTTTGGCATCATACCGTCGCTTGGTCTTTTCCTTATACAAACAAGCATTCTCATATTCTTGTGTTCGAAACTCTTCCATCTCATTCAATTCTAGCAATCTCTTGCTGCCAGCAGCAGCCCAATCCATGTTCAGCTTATTAATTGCCCAAAACGCTTTATGCTCAAGTTCAATAGGTAAATGACATGCCTTACCATAAACAAGTTTAAAAGGTGAAATCCCTAATGGTGTTTTAAATGTAGTTTGGTATGCCCATAGAGCTTCATCCAATCTAGTAGACTAGTCCTTTCGAGATGGATTCACCACTTTTTCCAGAATTTGTTTAATTTCTCTATTAGAGATTTCAGCTTCGTCATTCGTCTAAGGGTGATACGCAGTGGAAATTCCATGTTTCACCCCATACCTGTGCAAGGCATTGGCCATTAATTTGCAATCAGAATGGGATCCCTCATCACTGATAATGGCTCTCGGTGTACCAAATCATGTGAAAATGTTCTTATGAAAAAATTTTAATACCGACTTAGCATATAGCTTACCTATGGATGGTGGAAACAAACCCATAAAGTCTATTCCCCATACATCAAACAATTCAATCTCCAATATACTTTGCAACGGTATTTACTGCCTCCTAGACACATTTCCTGTTCTTTGACAATGGTCATATTACTTATAAAATTCATGAGCATCTTTAAATAAATTTGGCCAATAGAATCCTGATTGGAGTACCTTGGCAACTGTTTTCATTCCTCCAAAATGTCCTCCATATGGGGTTGAGTGATAATGTTGTAAGATACTATGCATCTCATCGTTGGGGATGCACTTCACAATTATTTGATCTGCACAATGCTTGAATAGGAATGGTTCATCCCAATAGTACTGTTTGGCATCGTGAAGAAATTTTCATCTTTTATGAGCATTGAAGTCAGGTGGCATTACACCACTTACTAAGAAGTTTACTATGTCGGCATACCAAGGTAATGCCTTGGCAATAGTAACTATTCATCTGGGAATTCGTCCATAATAAGTTTCTTGCTTTCATCTTCATTTCCCGATTCTATTCTTGGCAAATGATTAGCTACTTGATTTTTGGTTCCCTTTCGATCTTTAATTTCCAAATCAAACTCATGTAACGAAAGTATCTACCTAATCTATCTCGGTTTGGCATCTTTCTTTCGTAGAAAGTACTTGATAGTCGTGTGATCTGTGTTATTGTGACCTTTGTTCCAAATAATAAGAATAGAATTTGTCAAATGCAAAGACAACTGCTAATAATTCCTTCTCCGTAATGGTATAATTAAGCTGAGCCTTTATCAGCGTCCTACTAGAATAATATATTTCATGTAGTACCTTTTTTCTACAGCACAATCACTGGCGCCACACATGAGTTCAAAGGGCAATGTCTATTTTGGAAGTGTTATAAACTTATCATATTGTACCATCTCTTCATTTTTCAATCAAACTTATTTTGAAACCTCCACTATGTCTCTACCTAACCCTCAATATACATGGCCTGACGTCTATTTAATAATGCAATAAAGGAACAAGGATAGGGAAAGGGTTATGTTTTAATTCAATTTCAGCTCAAGGTTTCAATATGAAAGGTTCATTAAGGAAGAGTACATAGACTCAATGAATGAATTAGGTGTGAAAATGATATACATTAAGCTTAGATTATGAAAAGGAATAAATTGTATAGCTTAAAAAGCTTGATTTTTAGCTTGTTTACATTAGGGACCAAATTGATAAAATGCAATTAGTTATAGAATTATGGTAAGAATAGAAAGTAAAAGGTCCCTAATGAAAAAAATGTGAAATTAGATTTTAATCCAAAGCTTTTGGTTGAAGTTATGTTTGCCCCACTTTTAAGGACTAAATTGAATGAATTGAATTGATATTTGGTTGTGAATTGGTCGAGAATTGATAGTGTTTTATGCTTTGTGACTATTTGTAGCTAACATCGACGCAGAATCTTTGAAAGGGAAATGGGAAGCAAGACTTGTCAACGAGTGACACGAGACCACGGTTTAT
Organism: Gossypium raimondii; assembly: GCF_025698545.1. Lineage (NCBI taxonomy): Eukaryota > Viridiplantae > Streptophyta > Magnoliopsida > Malvales > Malvaceae > Gossypium > Gossypium raimondii. The sequence continues at coordinate 19,994,304 of NC_068567.1, read as the reverse complement.
ACTTTTATGATTCGGGATAGAATTAATTATTTCCATATATATGTTAGTTGAATGAAAAATATCAACGTGAGTATGATTTGATGCTATGAAATGTTGCATTGAGTTTTGGTATAGATTATCATAATAGAAAACTAAAATGAATAGAATGCAAAATGGTCTAAAATACTTTAATTGTGATATGTAAAATGGGAATTGAAATGAGGAATGTCATATGATATGAGATATATAAGTGTTTGATGATGAAATTGGCATATGTATCATGTTATATGATATATTTAAACACTGGTAGCTATTAACTAGTCGTGCTAAGTCAGATATAGTTGGCATGCCATAGGATTTGATTATATACAAGATTATGCATATGCGCCAATATGCACTTCGTGTGCCAAGATGCACTCCGTGTTCCAGTATGCACTTTACGTGCCAGTTTACCCTACTTGAGTTTATCTGATGATGCACTTCGGTGCCAGTTTGGTGTGTTGATTGGACGATCCATGTACCTGAGTCTGAGTCATGTTAATAGGGATTTAAAATTGGTAAACTTGGTAAATGTTATATAAATGAGATGTCATAATGATATGAAATGATTTGTGTACGTATGTGAATTGTGATAGATAAAACAAGTGATCTAATGTAAAACCCTATACTTGGTCTAGTCACCCGACCCGAGCAATAATGTATAACAACTATAATACATTAACATTATTTCCAAAAAAAATCATTTCATATATAAATTACAATCATTTCAAAGCAATTGATCATACTCGGACCTAAATCGAGCATATGAAGCATTCAAAATAAATCGAGAATAATTATGAATTAAAATGAAACTTTTACAAAAAAAAAGAGTAAAAGTGCAAATAGGGGTCACACGACCATGTGATAAAGCTCTACCTATGTGGCTCAAGAACATGTCGTGTGGCCAAACAGTGTAACAACCTATACCCTTGTAACTCAGGGTCACATGGTTGTGTCGCCATGTCGTGTGAACAAACTTGCACCAAAAATCAAAGAGCCCACATGGCAGTTTCATGCAACCATGTGGGACACACGGTTGTGGCAGACTATGTGTGCCCAAAATACCTTTAAACACAAGTAATATCACCTAAAACTGTAACACCCCAAAATAGGGACTAGGAGTTTTAAGGGTATTTTAGGAATTTTAGCCTTAGAGAGTTTGAAATTTTGTGACATGGTTTATCGGTAATGTTTTTACTATGGTTTTTAGAAAATTAAATTAATTTCTAAAAATGAGTTTTAAATACCTTTAATTTTGAAAATAGGATTGATTTGTAAAAGAGTCAAAACTTAGAGCTTTTAAGAGGAATTAGACCAGATTTTTAAATTCAACCTAAAAACCTCATTGATAGTTATATTTTCACGTTAGTCTTCTTCTCCTCTCATAATTGCACCGTTCATAGTTCTCCAAACTCTCCCATTCGATTTTGATTTCCAAATCCTAATTCTTTTTTATTTCTATCATCTTTTAAGGCATAAACCTCCATTAAATACCATGAAAAACACTCAAAATCACAATTGATTTTTCCATTGTCAAGCTTGTGAGTTTTTCAGGTTTTCGATCAAATGCTTAATTTTTCATCGTCTAAGGTAACGATACAAATCCTAAATAGTTTCAAATGTTATTTAGTCTTTAAAACTAAGTTTTTAGCTATTAAATTGCATGTTTTGAATAAAAGCTTAAAATTGGCTCGTTAATGGTGGATTTCAGGATTTTGAGTAAAAACGTGGTTTCAAAGTGTTTTTTTAATTAGTTTTGACATGATTAAGAGGTTTCTAAACTTTTTTTGAAGTTTCGTTAAAGATTTCTTGAGTTTTAATGAATTTTTGGAAAATAGCCATAAAAAAATGTCAGAAAAGTCGATACCATGAATTGAGTATTTTATTGTATTTTAAAGGTTGGGAAATAGTCATAGGTGAATTATAAGAGGAACAGAATTGGTTTTAGGTGAAATTTGAGTTTTAAGTTTGTTGTGTTAAAGGTTTCAGTTACATGAGAACTTAGTTTAGGCTTATGTTTTTTTATTGCTTAGCTATTTTTGAATATATTGTTGTATGAAATTGTTGTGTTGAAGCTTCGGATTCACTAGGACCATCTACGAGTTTGGAAAAGCTAGTTTGAGCTTTTTGCAAAAGCGTAATTGGTGAGTGTTTGGAATAATTGCTTGTGGACATGATTTAATTAGTTATTTGGGAATTTACTAGTAGCCTAAACCCCTAATCTAAATTTCAAGTGTAAGCTTTCTCATACCAATGTTATCTTGTGAATTATGTGCTTATATGTTTGTGAATATGTGAATTGATTTGAGATGATATAACATGTGATATGTGGTTATGATAACCGTTGTAGTAGTGCAAATGTGTACATGTTATGTACATGTTAAATGTTAGTGACAGTGTTTTGCTAAAGATGCAAATATGCAGTGATAGTGCACGGATAATCGGTAAGTGATATGTGTTTGATTTCAGATATTTTGGCCTTGTGATCTTGAAATCGTTGGATATAGTTGGCATGCCATAGGATGTGAGTACTCACCTATATGTACAATGATTTGGGCGTTAAGGCCTTGGGGCATGTTTGGAGAGATAAAGGAATATGAGCTAAGCTCCATTCAACTGGACATGTGAGGGAAATAATGTGAGTGTTAGGTTTATGCTTCACTTTTGGGACATGTTTGACTCTATGAGTCTATCTGGTGTGTTGGAGATTCGTGTATCCAATGAGTGATGATAGATCTCACTTTTATGTTTCATAGCTCAAGTGCCAAATTATCTTAAATTATGAATATATGTGTGTTTTATGATATGTGTTTATATGACATGTGACCATTATGTAATTTATCTATAAACATGTTTTTGAGTATTGCGATATATAAGCTTGAATGTTATGTGATTATATGAGTATTGTGATATATGCTTGAACATTATGTAATTATATGAGTATTGTGGTATATGATTAAATGTTATGTGATTATATGTGTAATGTGATATATGCTTAAAAGTGAATTTGTTTACCATGTAAAAGAACTAGAAAATAAAGCACGAGTAAGTATATTATGACACTAGAGTTGGAACTATTGAGGTTATGCTATATGGTTGTTTCATTGATGCTTGATGAATTGTTTGCATAGTAGTTGTTCTAGGCATTCACTGAGCTTGTTAAGCTCACCCACTCCCTTCTTAAACCATTGCAGATTAGTAGTGTGTTGGTGTGAGAGGTGTGGTTCCAAGAGGTGATCCAAGCAAGTAATTTTCTGTTATTTCATAGGTGTTATTGTTATTTGTTTTCGTTTTGGGAATAAGGCAATGTGACAGACTTTTACTGATATTTCCATGATGTTTTGGATGTTTCCATAGACTATATGCTCCTAAGTTTATGAGATATGTTTCTTATTATGTTGGTTACTTTTAGGACTTACTTTTGGTGTTTGAGACTACTATTACGACCATTCTGATGTTTATTTGATGATGATATGATAACATGATGAATTGGTATAAGTTAGAATGATTTTTTATGCTTATGTATGTTATATTTTCCTAGTCTGAAGCAGAGGTATCGACATTCGTGATGTAAAAATGATACCTCTGTGATTTTGAATTGTACAGGAAGTCAAAATCGTAAATTGGTATCGATACCATAACACGAGTATCGGTACTCGTAATTTTATCTATACTTTTGTAAAGGTACTAATATTTTTCGAGACTTTGATTTTAGATGGGAAACAAAATACTTATTTGGTACCGATTTTGCAAATGGTATCGATACCGAACCAGGAAAATATGGATACCCTTGTCCTAGTATCGATACCTATGTGATTTTCTTGGAAATTTTGCTAAATGGTCCTAATGCATGTTTAATCATTATTATAAGTTTATTTAAAATATGTGACAATTTACTATGAGTTTAACATGAGATGGTGGTGTGGCATCCTGATATTTGGGCTTGGTGACCAGGCCAGGTACATGGTGTTACAACAATTTCTTAGACACCAAGCCATGCATTAATCATCACATTTACCTATTCAAAATGTACCAAAAGATGACAAAATATGCCACTTCACATTCAACCTATGTGCCTAACCAATATGCCATCACTGAAACTGCAAATCAAATATTTAAACATAAACCAATCAAAGATCAACTATTAGCAATCCATGTCAATCGTTCCATGAACTCAATACCCAATTAAAGAAATTAAATCATTGTTCACATTGCTAGCATATTATCAACCCAAGGTTCACCAAGTTACCTAAAGCATTTATACTAAAACAACCATTCAAAAAGTCATTTAGATACCAAAACATACACTTACTTTCACACACCACAAATGAATCGCCTATATACATGCCACAAAACCAAGTTTTAAAAGGTAGAAAGACTATTGAGTCAATACCGGGATAGTGTAGCTTCTCGACCATCTGCTTAACACGTTCCGCAAGTTGACACTCCAAGAAAAAAAGAAAGAAGGGAGTAAGCATGACAAATTCTTAGTAAGTTCACAGGTATTCGAACCAAGTAACTCACCTCAGGTTATAATTATACACTACAGTCTACCTAGCTTGGTAAAGTTTGCCTATTATGGCAATTCAAATATCAAAAGGGCGAGTTCAATATTTATCAAACCATATATTAAACGAGTTCAATATTTATCAAAGCATATAGTAATTCAATCATATAATATTTTAATTCACTTATTCAACATTTCATTAACATTCACAAAACAAATAATCATTTAAATCAATTCATTATCTTATCATAAAATCAATTATCTACAATACATCCCATTTCAAATTAATGTCAAACATTCATTGTCATTTCATAATTTGAACTCTCAATTCAAATCATATTAATTCATCTTTATACCAAATAAATATTGAATGTCAATTAAATATCAATCAACGCTTCATTCCATAATACTAATTATGAATCACATTCATCGATTTATCATCTTTTCATATTGGCCCCCTACGCTTGTATAACCGATTATCAATATTTATATATATCATATGATTATAATATCAACTCATTTCACAAATAAACATTTCATTTCACATTTTTCTTCCATTTCTTATCCATTTGCCACCTCAATATCAAATACCACATCTCACATTCAATTTTCCAATTTCATGGATTTCAAATGCTTATTCATTATCATCATTTTTTTTATCTTTTATCTCCCTATTAACACGACTCGGACTCGGACGGATACACGAATCCAACTAACACACCAGTTTGACACTCAATGCCTCATCGGATAAATCTGAAGTAAATAGTTGTGCCCAATGCTTATCAAATAGTTTGACACTCAGTTTCTCATCGGTATAACCAAAGAAATTTGGCACCCAGTGACTTATTGACTCATAGTCGAAGTAACTCTAAACTCTTCCTATCCTATGGCATGCCAACTATATCCGAGTCTGCCTGAACAGTTAATAGGGTATTCATTACTCAATTTATTATCAATCAACATCTCAATTCACATATTTTTTTCATCATTAAATCATTCATCCATACTCATGACAACTTCAATCATCTCTATATGCATTCCATTACACATTTATATATAAACACATTTTTCACATATATTCAATTCGGTCATTATCACTCTCAATCTATCTAAATTGAATCAATTCAGCTCATTACACCAAATCATCTCTTTATCGTATAACAAATCCTATTTTAGTCCAATTTAGGGTAAATTATTTAATTATTTCAATTTGTAATTCATCATATTCAATTTAATCTTTTATCTCACCTTTTATACCGAATTATAAACAATCAAAATTTCAAATAAACATAATTACAATTATAATTCTAAGTGCTTAAAATTTAAATCAAACATACCATATGAACTTACCTAGTCAAGACAGAAACAAATGACTCTCTAAGGATTAATTCGCAATTTTGCTATTTCCTAATTATCTTCAATTTGGTCCAATTTCCAATCCATTCAATAATTCAATCCAATTTATCAATTCTAACCCTCTTATTTAATTCAATTATAAAAATTTATCAACTCAATTTTATTATTAAGGTGCCCCTAAAGTTTTGCATCTTATTCAATTTAGTCTAAAACCAAACTTACTATATCTTCCAAATTTGAACTCCAAATTTTAAACCCACTTCAATTATGTCCATATTCAGCCTCCTATTATCACATTTTACAAAATTTCATACCAATTTCAATATATTCACAATTTAGTCCCTAACTCAAAACTAACAAAATTTACTTAACAAATTAATCTTATTTCATTTCTAAGCTTCAAAATCTACCATAAATATTCAAATAACTCAAATAATATCAATGGAAATATTTTAAATTTTTGACATTTTTGAAAAGGGAGATACTAGTTAGCTGGTCCTAGTTACAACGATCTCAAAAATATAAAAATTATGAAAAACTTTAGAAAGCTTACCATGCAAGAAGAATTGCTTGGTCGAAATGGAGAAGCTCCAAAAATGGCCATTCGGTTGGACAAAAAAAATAATGAAAAAGATGACTTCATTTGTTTATGTTTTATTCTTTTAATTTATTTATTTTAACTCAATTTAACAAATATTTAATTATAAATAATCAATTATCTCATACTTTAAGCGCCACTAAGATAAAAATTGTTTAATTTACATATAAAACCTTATAAATGTTAATTATGCCTTTTAACAAATAATAACTAATATCGATTAAATTTTTTAAATTTTACGATTTAGTACTTTTTCCTTAAGTAATTAATAAATCATCAAAATTACTCGAACAAACCTCAATTCACCTATATAATAGCTCCGTATATGTTTAATAAAAATATTCACAGGCTCGATTTGCAAAAACGATGTAACACCCTATAACTAACCCGATGTCCGAGCCCAAGTACTAGGATGTTACATCATCGTCTCATTTCTTATTCATCAAGATTGCATTTTGTTAAATAAAAATGTATTTTTTTAATTGATTTAAAAGATAGTACTTATAAGCCAAATACGAGTCAAGCAAACTCAATTTGGAACTTAGTCGAGCAGCATGCAACATTCGAACTTAATTTGAGCATTTATCAAACACTAAGACCTAATAGCAAAATTTCCCAAAAATGTTATGTAGGTATCGATACCAAATCTAAGGTATCGATATTTGTTCTTAGTCGTATAGATATCACATGGAAAATCGGTACCAAAATAGCTCACTGTTTTCCACCTGAAACCAAACTTATTGAAAAATATTGGTACCTCTCTCAGGTTATCAATGATTAAACCTCAAGTATCGATACTCGGGCCCTGGTATTGATGCCAATTTCGTATTCTGACCTCCTGCACTTTCGTAAGTACAGAGGTATCAATTTTTAAACCTATATATTGATACCCCTGCTTCTAATTACAAAAATTTAGCATATATGAGTACTTAAATCATTCGAACTTAGTTCTTAAACATCATATTTCATTCATTTAATCAAATAAGCATCAAAACAACTAAAACAATAATCCAAAATACCATGTCCAAATCCAAATGCTTCTAAACATATTTAACATGCAAGAAATTAATCCAAAATATACTCAACAAAACCAATATAAATGTATATCCTATTGCCTTTACTTATATACTCAATAATAATTAATAAAACCTACTATAACAACTAAAGAATAGCTTGAATCAACCCCTCGACGGTCACACCGCTCACACCAGCACTAAGTATCTACAATGGTAAAAATGGAATGGGTGAGCTTTACAAGCTGAGTGAATGCTTAAAGTAACCACTTGTGCCAACAAGTCATCTAGCAACATTAAGCCAACATATAACATATTGTTTAACACATGCGAGTTGCATACAATTTCATATAAACACCCATAACCACACATTTAATCATAGGAATCACATACAAGGACAAATTATGATAAAGTGGCTCTTGAGAGGATGAAACATAAAGTGGACTTTATTACCAAACATCGGATACACGGATCTCCACCACACCACACATAAACTCATTGATTTAGTCATATCCCATAAGTGAAGCGTATAGCTAACACTCTCCAACACATCACACATACATATCCCGATGAATGGAGCTTGGCTCACATTCCCTTATCTCTCCGAGTTCTATCCCTAGGCCTTAGTGCCCCAATATCACAACACATGTAAATGAGTACGCATTATCTTATGGCATGCCAACTATATCCAACGGTCTCATTAAATCACAAGGCCAAAATATCTAATAAAAACACATAATTACGAATTGATTTTTTTGCACATTTTCATTACACATACACATTCATATCACTTTATAATCTCTGTCACATGACATTTTTAACATACCCTCATAATCACATACACAAAAGTCATCTCATGTTCATGGCATATATTTTAGCATTACATTTATATTCATAAGTCCACAGTCTAAATTTCTACAACATACATACAACCCATTCTGTCATAAATGTGAGAACACTTACACTAGGAATTTAGAGTAGGGTTTTGGGCTACTTCTAAATTCCGAAATACAAAGCGATTTGCTTGCGAGCGATTATTCCAAAACACTCACCAAATTGCACGCTTTTGCCGAAAGCCAAAAGCTTAGGTAAGTTTTTCCTTGCCATTATCTGAACTCGTTGAAGGTCCTACTGATTTTGACGTTTCAAGAAGGCAAACCATACAAATACACCATCAACCAAACAACCATCAACTCATTAATAGTCACAAACATAAGCCTAAACTACCTTAGCTTTTAACCAAAACTTTTAACAAAAAAAACTTTAGATTCGAATATCTCAACCTACACTTAATATTTTCACACGAAACGAATTTTGTTCACCTACATATTCATCTACGACTAATTCTCAACCTTTAAACTACTCAAAACCACATGTTTTAAGGTATTGAAATATTTCAATAAGTTTTAGCCTTTAGATCGAGAATTCATTAAAACTCAAGAATTTCTTAACGAAACTTCAAAGTATCTTTAGAAAGCTTCTAATTACGTTAAAACAAGTTGAAAAACATTTTAAAATCTAGGTTTTATCCACAAACCTGAAATCCACCAGTAACGACCCTAATTTTGGCTTTTACCTAAATCATGCATTTTACAAGCTAATAATTTGATTTAAATAAATAAATAACATTTAAAACTAATATGAAGACGATTAACTACCTTGAATGCAGAAAAATGATGATTTTGACACAACCCAAAAAATCCACGTTTTGGAGATTATGAAAAAGATGTAGTTTTTGGGTGATTTGCTTGGTTTAAATAGAGGTTTAAGGTTCAAGGGTAATGGAAATCAAGGAGATTTAAGAATCAAAGTTTAAAATCACTTAGAAGAGTAAGAGGAGAGCAAAAATGGCACAAGCAAAAGAAGATAAAATTTTAACGTGAAAGCAAATTGGAATTGGGGTTTATTGGGTAGATTTTAAAATTATGGTCTATTTGCTTCATAAAGACTCCCAGCTTTGAATCTTTACAAATCAGTCTTATTTACTAAATTGAAGACATTTAAAACTCGTTTTCAGGAATTGACTTGATTTTATGTAAACCATTGTCAAAAACATTATCGATTACCCAACTTATGAAATTCTGAACTCATCTAAGCCAAAATCCCTAGAATACCCCTAAAACTCCTAAGCCCACTTTTAGGGTGTAACAAACGAGGTCCTAATACCTCATTTTTTTCAAAGCCACTCGTACCTTGACTAACTGGTCAATTAAGAAAATCTATTAAATCACTTTCACTAATATACCATATTTAACTCATAAATATTAATTAAATATATCTATGGACTCTATCGTTGGAATTGTGGTCCCAAAACCACTATTTCTGACACCATTGAAAAATAGGTTACATCAAATGTGAAAATCAGTTGAAAACAAGCCCTGTAGGCCAAAAAAATATGAATGAAACAAATGACTCTAGAAAAGATATTGAAAAATAATTATTCAATTAAATATTTTAATTTAATATAACATTAGATGGCATATTAATAAAGGTAAGTAGATGTATGTGTTTGATTCATGAATGATATTAAATTGGTATATACTTATGGATTGATAATTGAGAAGTAATTGGAGTTGTTCATGGATATGGTAATGTTGAATAAGTTGTTCTAGCATGATTATAAGTATGTTTTCATCATTGCAGGATGATAAAAATGGATGACAATTTGGAATATAACTTGGTTAAATATTGAGTGCATATGTACATGTATTCGTCTTGAAATTTATTACCTATGTTTATGTTATAATATATTGGTTTGTTTATTCCATGCACAAGTTCAAGTATTCTCGAAGCACCAGGATATTAAAGTCAGCATTTAAACGACAACAATAGACTCATCCAAAGTTTGTATAGCCTTTTTTCTCTATGTCAATGGCATGTACGTAGGGACACTTAATCTAATGTTAGAAATGGTCGAAAATGACTTGTATATAGATTATGGTTATGTGAGTTTGTTTATAATCATGCTTGTAAATGATGTTAATGTTCTAGAAGCAATGTTTTTTGGCAAGTTTATGTATACGAAATTGTTGATTTGGGGCCTTGAGACCAATGGATGTTAAGCATGTTAAGTTGTTCCCATTTGAAACAGAGACTCAAGGGTATGCTTGCAATATCGCGACATCACACCGTGAATGTTGCAATACCAAGCCACCTCGTTGTAACGTCCCTTACTCAAGGTTGTGATGCATGTTTTATTTTATTTTGAGAATTTTGCAATTTGGTCCTTAGGCTAGGAAGTTGGCTACTGCCTTCAATTTCCTGACACCAAGCCTTGGAAGTCGTGACACCCAACTGAAATACTTTGAAAAACTTTTCAATTTAGTCCTAGTTCAACCTCGAGGTGGTATTGAGCTTTTGTAAGCTGGTCTATGACCCGAGAATGATTTTATATAATGTTTTACACTTGAAATACTTATAATTTAACGATTAATGATGAAATTTGTTTGTAATCGATTGTAGTTGCTCTAACAATGAATGTGGTACCTCATAGCTTGGACCTGGCGATCGGGTCGGGTATGGGGTGCTACAAGCTTTGAGGCTCATCTTCTAATAGATAAGTTAAAAAATCTGGACTAAACATTTTCTTACGTTTTGACCCTTTTGCTTCTTCTTGGCTCAAACTCATCATTTCTAATTGATGGTTTCCATTTGAGCTTGCCTCTTACGTCCTTTTAAGTGAATGATTTTCTTATGCTTTCTTGAAGGGAAACACATCCTTAAAGAATATAACATTTATTGATTCCATAATAGTATTTAGATGAATGTCATCAATATCGATTTATGCACAAGAAATCTATATGAACTAATGTTGTACACATATCTAATGAATACACAATCTACAGTTTTAGGTCATATCTTAACCTTTTTGGGATTAAGTATCTCTACCTTAGGATTATAATTCACATGCCTTAACATCCAATGCCACACATTACAAGACTCAAACTAGTAAAAAGAAGAGGCATTATTATTATTTCATCCTTAGTTACAATGGTCATTACATTCATTTTGAAAAGGTCATCACAAAGATACCCTTTGTTAACAAACAACCCACTATTGGTAAATACAAATTTGTCACTTGCAAAGACCATTTTTGCTTAACAATGATTGTAACACCCTATACTCGGCCTGGTTGCCAAGCCCGAATATTAGGATCCCATACCACCGTCTCATGTCATACTCATAGTAAATTGTTACATTATTAAGAATTCATCCTCTTTATCAGTGATCTTAAAATATTTTGGTCAAACATATATCAATCATCATTAGAACATGCCAAACATACTTCTAATAAACTTATAGTAATAATTAAACATGCATTAAGACCATTAGCAAAATTTCCAAGACAATTACGTAGGTATCGATACTAGGACAAGGGTATCGATATTTTCCTAGTGTGGTATGATACCATTTGCAAAATCGGTACCAAATCAATATTATGTTTCTCGCTTAAAAACCCAAACCTTAAAAATTATCAGTACCTCTGCCAAAGTATCAATATTTTTACCTCAAGTATCTATACTTGTGACAGGGTATTGATACCAAATTATGATTCTAACTTCTTGCACATTTCAAAATCATAGAGGTATCATTTTTACAACACGAATATCGATACCTCTACTTTAGACCAGAAAAATATAACATACATAAGCATAAAAATCTTTCTAACTTCTACTAATTCATCATACAATCATATCATCATCAAATAAACACCAAAATGGTTGTGATAATAGTATCAAAGATTGAAATTAAGTCCGAGCAATACTTAACATAATACGAAACGAATCTCATAAACTTAGGAACAAATAGTCTATGAAAGCATCTAAAACATCATGGCAAATATCAGTAAAATTCTACCACATTACCTTATTCCCAAAACAAAAACAAATAATAGTAACACCTACTGAAACAGACATACTTGGATCACCCTTTGGAACTACACCGCTCACACCGGCACTTAACTACTCTGCAATGGTTTTAATAAAGGAATGGGTGAGTTTAACAAGCTTAGTGAATGTTCAGAATAACCACAATGTACACACAATATTGAAGTTTAAAGAAGAGCATACTACAACATGTTCACAACCATACTCTAATCAAGTCAAAATATCATATTCACATTTTATTAAATCATAAAACTAACATATACTCCTACATGCAATTACACTCAGCTCGCTTATATATAATTCATTTAACAATAATTCATCAAGACTAAACAACGTATACATGCTTTAACAACCCACAAGTCTAGCTAAAAAATTTACATGCATTCACAAGTTAAATAGAAACAATCCAAACCACAACTAAATGCAATTTACTATAGGAACATACTGACATTTTCATGAAACTTAAATAGACTCATTTAGCATATTCTTCACATGCTTAAGTGTCCATCTCACATCATACTACCATAACAAATAAGATTACATTTAAACAATAATTTTCATAGCCATAATTTGGCACTTGAGGCTATGAAACATAAAAGTGGGCTCTATCACCACACATCGGATACACGGATCTCTAGCACACCAAATGACTCATAGAGTCAAACATATCCCAAAAGTGAAACGTAAAGCTAACACTTTCCAACACACCAAACATGTCCCATTGAATGGAGCTTAGCTCACATTCCTTTCTCTCTCCAACATGTCCCAAGGCCTCAACGCCCAAATCACATATACATATAAGTGAGTAATCACAATCCTATGGCATGCCACCTATATCCAATGGTCTCAAGAATCACATGGACAAAATATGTACAATTTAATTATTGATTTAATGCATATCATCTCTGTTCATATTCATCAATTCACATCACAAACTTGTACAAAATGCATGCTTATCCAATTCACATTTAATTGAACTTAAAGTGCCACAATAATGCTCACTGAGCCATCACGTATCCAACCACATATGAGTGCATTAAAATTAGTTTATCACACATATAACATGTTATATTAGCATCACATATTCAACACATATGTACTTACCAATTTTTGCACACTTTCACTGCACATTTATATTGCTAATGTAACAGCCCGTTTTCAATGATGTTAGAGACAGTGGTTTTGGGACCACAATTTTGACAAGTGAATTATTATTTTATTATTTTATTTAGTTTCCTAAGGGTATTATTAAGGTCATATTAAAGTTTCATTAAGAAATTTTGATGTTTAAATGGTTAATTAGGTAAAAAGACTAAATCGTAAAAGGTGTAAAAGTTGAATTCTATTAGTTAAAAGGGTTAAATGACTATAGAAAGGAATTTTAAAGGACTTTAATGGTAAATATAACAATTAATAAGTTAGTGGATATGCATGAATAGGTTTTAATGAATTTTAATGAATTTTTAAGGTTAAAATGGTAATTTCATAATTAGGTTAAAAGATTAAGTTAATTAAAAGTAAAATAAGGTATCATCTTCCTTATTTTATTATTTTTCAACTGAAATCACCATTAGAGGATCTCCAAGCTTTGATTGCAATCTCCTTGTGCATGTGAGCTAATTTCTCACATATTTCTTGTAATTTTTATGTTTTTGAGATCATTACAACTAGGTCTAGCTAGCTTGTACCTTCGTTTTTGAATCTGTTAAAAATTTTGGAAGTTACCATTGATGAATCCTGGTTATTTGTGATGATAATTATATATTCAAATCTTTCATTCCGATATTTGGTTGTTTTGTGAAGTGATTTTTGTTAAATTTTGATTTAAGGATTAAATTGTTAAAATGTCAAAATTTCAAGGTTTGATAGTGAATTTTATGTGTAATAGGGACTGTTAAAGGTCCTAGAATAATCGGCTATAATCTGATTCTTAGGAAATGGTCAATTTGATAATTTTCGGGTTAAAAGACTAAATTGCAAAAGTTGTAAAAGTTTAGGGAAAATGTGTAATTAATGAAAATTTAAGGTTCATATGTATTGAATGGAATGTGAGAAATGTATGAGATTAATATGTTGTATTTAATTATTATATAGATCAAAACTTGGATAAAAAAGACAATAACCGAAGAAAAGGGAAAATAGCGGATTAGCCCTGCATATTGGTCAGAATCGAATAGTGGGTAAGTTCATAGTATTTCAATACGTAAATCAATTTTTACTTATAATCTTATATTATTATCCTTTAATTGATATGTCTATAAATAACTATTGATGAATGCATTTATGTGTCCCTGTTTGTACTTCAGTACCCTTAATTGCACTTATGTGCCTCTATTCGTACTTTGGTACCCCTGAATGCACTTACGTGCCCCTATTTGTACTTTGGTACCCCTGATTGCACACACGTTCCTCTGTTTGTACTTCGGTACCCTAATTGCACATACGTGCCTCTATTTGTACTTCGGTACCCCTGAATGCACTTACGTGCCCCTGTTTATACTCTGGTACACTGAATCAAGTAGAATGTGAATTGTATCTAATTGTATTTAGGTTAAATGTTATACGATGTTCTTACTAAGTTTTGTAAGCTTATCGATTCTTATAGGTTGTTTTGTAGATAATTGTTGCTGACATTTTGGAGGGACCAATTAACTAGCTCACACTATCCATCTGAGTTGGTAGTTTTTGTATCTCCTAGGGTAATGGCATGTATATATAAATAAATATATGGTTTTATAATGGTGTTTTGATGAGTATATTTAAATGGTAATTTGGTATGTTTGTGCCTTGATGTTTATGTATGGTTGATGGACTTATGATGTTTGTTTAGGTTATTATTTGATAACTGATGTATATGACATTTTGGTATAAGATGTTGGTTTGGAAATTATCATTTATGATGTGTTTTTGGCTCATAATAGAATGAGGTAGTTATGCATAGACTTAGGTGATGTTAACATGTTTTGGTAAATGTTATTTTGTTATAATTTTGTGTCTTTGAATGGCATATTGGTTAGTTGAATTAGGGTCATGAATTGGTATCTTTTAGTATGCATGAGTGGTAGTTTGAACCCATTAATGTATATGTAAATGTTTTGGATGGTTATTCATGAAATGGTTTTGAAATGACTTGATTTTAGGTGACTTTTAGATTCACACGGCTTGAGACACGGGCGTGTGTCATAGCCGTGTGAAACACATGGCTTGGCGACACGGCCGTGTGTCATCTAATGATTTCTTAGGGTTCAAGTCAATGAGTTACACAGCCTAACACACGGCTTAGCACATGGGCGTGTAGGGCAACTCAGAGAGTCACTCGCTTGGCACACGTACGTGTGACATGGCCGTGTGACTGTACTTAGAGGGTTACACAGGTGAGGACACGGGGTAAGACACGGTCGTGTGTCCCTTGCTTGAATGTTACACGGCCTGGGGTGATTTCACATGGCCGTGTGACCCCTATTTTCAAATTATGCTACTTTTTCCTAAACTTTTTGTTTTGTTTCAAATTAGTCCCGAATTACTTCTAAGTTATTTTTAGGGCCTCGAGGCCTTGATTTAGGGACGAAATGTATGAGAATGAATGGTTTATGATATATTTAAATTATTGAATGTTATGATGTTTTAAGGTTTTCAGTTGATCAATAATGCTTCGTAACCCTAATCCAGTGACGAATACGGATTAGGGGTGTTACAGCTAACACAACATCATCACTATTATTCGACATATTTAATATGCCCCAACACGATACAATCCACAATAGTCACCACACATGTCTCATATCACAATATCTCATCACAATAATCAATTCATAAATATTCTCATAATCACATGATTCACCAAAAATAAAATAAGGGAAATAAAAAGCTTAAACTCGGAACTTAAGATAGTGATTTAGATTATTCCTAAGCACCCAATTAACACTATGAATTGTGTCTACTAGTAGCGATCCCAAACACTCATTGATTACACTTTTTTCAAAAATTTAAAAGCTTAAACTAGTTTTTCCTTGCCTTTGGCCTTGCTCGAAGAAGGTTCCAACGGTTCCGGAGCTTTACACATAATAACCACACAATATACACAATCAATATTCAGCCAAAGACTCACTTAAACCAACTAAAAATGCAAGTCTAAGCTATATTTCTCATGAAACTGAAATTTTGAGTAACAAACTTGAAGCTCAAATATCTTCCTCTATACTTAATATTTTCACCTACATTCGATTTCGTTCATCTAATTATTTACCTACGACTAATTCTCAACATTTAAACTACACAAAATTACTCAATTCATGGTATCGACTTTTTCGACATGTTTATTGCAATTTTCATGAAAATTCATTAAAACGTTAGAAATCTTTAACGAAAATTTAAAGTAAATTTAGAAACCTTCTAATAATGTACAAATAAGTTGAAAACACTTTGAAATCAATTTTTTACCCAAAATCTCAAAATTCACCATTAATAAGCCAATTTTAGGCTATTATTCAAAACATGTGATATAATGGCTAAAAACTTAGTTTTAAAGACTAAATAACATTTAAAACTATTTAGGAGTTGAATTGATACGTTAGACGATTAAAAATCGAGCATTTGATCAAAAACCCAAAAAACTCACAAGCTTGACAATGGAGAAATCAATGGTGATTTTAGGTGTTTTTCTTGGTATTTAATGGAGGTTTAAGGCTTTAATTTTGATGGAAATCAAGAGATTATAGTTTAGAAATCAACAATCGATTGGAAGAGCAAGAGGAAACAAGGGATGGCATGCACAAGCTTGGAGAGAAAACTATTGTGAATATGAAACTATAAAGGGGGTTTTAGGTTGAATTTAAAAATCCAGTCTAATTGCCTATTAAAAACTCCAAGTTTTAACTCTTTTATAAATCAGTCCTATTTTCAAAATTGAAGGTCTTTAAAACTGTTTTTCAGAAATTGATTTAAATTTTCTAAAAACCATAGTAAAAAAATTACTGATAAACCATGTTGCAAAATTTCGAACATTCTAAAGCTAAAATTCCTAAAATACCCCCAAAAATCCTAGGCCCTTTTTGGGGTGTTACAATGATTCAAATGCAAGATTCTTTCTAATATCTGTAACATGAAGTACACTGTTAAAGGCAAGAAGTTTCCTAGAGGTTATTTTCAGAATGAATTTTCTTATGCCAAGTACTTTTGAAATAGATGTAGAGTTGTTCTCCACATACTTCTTTATAATTTGAAAACATCTTCCTTTCAGCACAAGCATGTCTTGTGGCACCAATATCGATCAACCATTGCTCAAGATTATTGATCAAGTTAACCTCAAAGACAACTACTAACAAGTTTATTTCTGAAACTTTCTTTGAAAGTTCTTTCACTTCCTTGACATGGTCTTGATCTCATTGACTTTCCAGAATAAGGTTATTTTTGTAATCCTTGGGTTGAAGACCAATTTTTCTTTGCGTACAAAGCATTTTCCATGAAATTTCTTAGCAATGCTTTTTGCTTTTATGGTAAGCCTTTTATTTTGGATTTTATTGTGGTTTTTAGCCACATGTTCAACCACTTTTTCCTTTAAGACCATTAAAGAATAATTTTCATTCTTCATGGACAACTTATTGTCCTCCTCTATCCTCAGTCTCAAGATGAGATCTTCAATTCCTATTTCCTTGCACTTATGTTTGAGGTTGTTCTTAAAATCATTCCAAGAATGAGGAAATTTGTCAACAATTGCATGAACTTGAAAACATTTGCTTAAAACCATACGTTCAGCAAGAATTTAATGCAAGATTAGTTTAAGCTCTTCAACTTGGCTTATTATAGTCTTTGAAACAACCATCTTGAAGTCAACAAATTTTCTAACTATGAATTGTTTCAAGCTCACATGTTTGGCCTTGTACTTTCAATCCAAAGCCTCTTAGAGTGCCTCTTCTCTATTAATGGACCTATAACATCATAGAGCTTATTGGCCAAGCCATTCAAAATGTAATTCATGCATACAAAATCATTATGCTTGCATGCATCCACAACAACAACAATTGTGGAATAAGATTTTGTTTTTGAGAGTTTCGGTTCATCCCAAGTTAAGTCATTATGCTTGCATGCATCCACAACAACAATAATTGTGGAATAAGATTTTGTTTTTGAGAGTTTCGGTTCATCCCAAGTTAAGAACTTAGCTAAGTTTAAGGTGGTCAAATAGAAAATCATTTTTTGCCACTACTTAAAGTTTGTTGCATCTAACTTCTCAGGTTTCTCACCATGCACCAATAAGGGTAATAGTGGAATTCTCCCTTCCGAAGAAGTCTTGGCCACATTAGTTTCAGAACTTTGAACATAAGCCATGTTTTCTAAAAATCAATATAAAAATTATTTTTTATTAAATTTTTTTTTGGTAATCCAACAAAGTAAACAAATAAGAAAAATAAAATTTTGCCTTAAGAATGTTCGAAAATTAATAATAAAATATAATTTTATATAAATTGTAAATTATGTTGAAACTAAATAATGATTATAATAATGACCTTAATTGGAAGTAGCACATTTATTGGTCGAGAATATATTTTAAGAATAAGATTAATGTTATTACCAAGGATTAAACCCTATATCATTAAGGTGAAATTGCTTCACTTGGCTCACATGATTTTGATGCAATTACCTCCTACAACTTCAAAAACATCTCAAAGAATTGCATACATCAATTTTTCTCTACAATTATAGTCTTAAACTATAATATAAATAAATTCTTTAAAAAAACTTAAAGTTCTTATTTTTTTTTGAAAATGGATGATTCTCTAATAGAGACATGCATCATATTTATTGTAACATCCAAAATTTTAGCTTAAAAGAATGTGAAATTATTTCAAAGATGAGTAAATAGCCTAGTGGTTAAAAGAAAAATAAGGAAGCAATGTAATTAGATCAAGGTCTCAAGTTTGAATCTCTTCCCTCACAAAATAGCTAAATTTTGCTAAAAAATTTCCTTCTCCCATTTTTGGGCCACCCATACCTAATAAACCTAGGTATAAATATCACCTTTATTTATTATTTTCAACCTTTAGTCATTATTATTCAGCCTTAGTCGCCCTACCCCCTTCATGTAACACCCCTAACCCGTATTCGTTGCCAAAATAGGGTTATAGAGCATTTCCAGAGTTTACGTTTCAACTATAAAAATTTTTAATCATGTAATAACTAAACATCAATCATAGAAAAATCAACCAATATCATTCATATCATCTCTTATACGAGCCCTCAAGGCCCTAAAAACACATTAGAAACAAGTCGGGACTAAATCGAAAACATATAGAATTTTTCAGAAAAAGAAGAAATTTTTCAAACTGCAGGGGTCACAAGGCTAAGACACACGCCCGTGTCTCAAGCCGTGTGGGCATTTAAAATAGGGACACACGGTCGTGTCCCAACCCGTGTAACTCCCTGACTTGGGTCACACGGCCAAGCCACACGCCCGTGTGCCAGGCCGTGTAACTCTCGAGAAGCAACCTTTAAAAACCTACAGGGAACACACGGTCGTGTGACATGACCGTGTGGACATAAAATAGACCATTTCCAAGCCAATTTTCTCACCCAATCATGCATACACCTACAACCAATTTTCCACGTGTAAACAAGCATTCAAAATCCACCAAATAATGTATCAACAAGCTAAATCAATAAGGTATATGTTCATACAACCAATATACCTAAAAGGCACCTCAATCAAAACAATTAAACATGTATAACCATATACATAGTTTAGCCAGAACTTACAATTTTGTTCACATATCAAATCCACACTCATACTACCAAATTGACCATTTAACATTTAGCACCATTAGCCATATATGTCAACTACGTTCCATATACCAAAATGACCACATTTAACCATGTCAAAGAGCATACCATTACATACGTTTTAAATACCATTTCAACTTCCATCATTTAAGCATCATAAAGACTACAAAATCAACCATCATAAGGCCACATACATATATCAACTTAACAACCATTTCAATCACTCAAAATACCATAATTTCAAGCCAAAACATAATGGCTATAATATCAACCAAAACACCTGTACATGTGCATATTTAAATAACTATCACCTAACTTGTTTTCATTCCAAAACATAACATAATTGATACATAACAACCATACCATTTTGGCCATTTAAAGATACATTAACACATACCAATTTTGGTCATTTAAAAGCATACACCAATTTGACCATATTAACCACAACCAACAAAATATCAATAGTACCTTAAGTACCTCAAATCCAAAGCAACATTACATGCCCTAATCACCAGCCAACATGACATATATGTATCAAACTCATCAATTAAACATTAGACATAGTCCACCTATACATACCATTATAACCTTAACCAAGACAACAAAACCTACTAATATAATTGTTGGATAGTGTGATAGATCTCCGACGAGCTTCCAATCCAATCGAGCTTCTGATAATCTAAAAAGTAAAAGACAAACAACTACGTAAGCAATGAATTCTTAGTAAGCTCGTATAAAATTTAGTCATATCAACCCATTTCAAATATGAAATTTATATATATCAAGAATAATCTTATACCAATACCACAAGATTCATGAAACCATATTCAACAACTCACAAAGTGAAAAAGTCCACAATATCACATATACATATCATCCCTAGCATCATGGGATTTTATATAACTTTAAACCCTTTTTCCAAATTTTCTTACTTTCATTTGTATTTCGTTACTTTCCATTGCATTTACTTTCTTTAACTTAAATAACAACATTAATTCAACTCATCATTTCCTTTTTCATCATTTTACACTTCAAGTATGAACTTACTATTTCATTACATTTCCACACCCATTTCATATGCATAACACACAAAACATAAGCATATCATCAACCATAGCCACAAGTTATTGCATTTAAACATAGCTCTTTTGGAATTAACCACATGATAAACCATTTCATAATAAATTACATAATTTAAACCTTACCATTATTTCATGAACACAAGCATATTTCCATTTGGGCACTTACCATTTCAATGCATAACTTATAAGTAAGCATAATAAAATCCAACCAATAGCTTGGCACATGCCTAAGCATCAAACAACAACACATGTTAGCATACTTGAACATATTTCGTATGAATTCAATATGGATAATCATTATACTTGAATATGATTCAATTGGATATAACATCCTCCATAACATAACATGCTTTCCATATATCTCATCATCTTAGGCCATGTTTGGTTCACTGTAATGGAATAGAGTTGTAATTGAATAGAGCTGTAATGGAATAGAACTGTAATAGTTATTCAATTGTTTGGTTGAATGGAATGGAATAGAACTGTAATAGTATTCTTGTGTTTGGTTGAATGGAATGATGATGTAATAGCATAAGAAAAAAAACTAAAATGACGAGAATACCCTTAGCGAATTTTTTAGGTAGATGATTATTGTTATTATTATTAACTTTTAATAAGATTGTTAATATAAATAATAAATAATTTAATCATATTTTAACATAATTATTATTAAATATAATTTAATAAAAATATATAATTTAATAAAATTCTTAATATAATTATTCTTATATAAATATACTAAAATCATAATATATAACACTATAAAATAATATATAATCTACTTTATAATATATAATACTAAAGAAAACTTGAAATTCATTTCTTTATCAATCACCCAAAAAGAAAAAAAGAAAAGAAAAGAAAAGAAAGTGTTTTTGTGGATTTGATTAATTGATGACTTAATAAATATTTTAAAAAATACCCATTTGATTAATATAGTGTGTTAAATATCTTCCTTTTAAAAAAAATGATTTGTTTGTAGCATTTTACTTTTTTTTTGTTTTGTTTGTTGAGATAATTTTGTAGTGTTAATTATAATTTTAATCAAACAATATAAGTAATATAAAACATTGTTTAATTATAATTTTAATTAGACAATATAAGTAATATAGAAGTGTACTACATGCGTATCATAAAAATCATTATTCTAAAAAAACAAATTGAATATTTGACAACACATTCTGCTTCTTGCTAAAACATAGATCATACATTATCATAATTTAATGAAATTTGATTCTCTTATTTTAGTAATGGAGGCTTGGCCTCGTAACACGTAGTACATCTATAATTGTAATATGTCTTATTGTACAGGGGACTTTTGTAGTTAAACTCTCACTACTCTTCCAATTCAAGCTAAGGCTGATAGGAGCAAATATCATCAAGTCCCATATACTCCTTTCTTTCAATCCGTTTGATCACCTTACCAATGCCTATCCCACCTGTTTTATTGCCATTTTATTTTACATAATTTAAAGCACCTAAGCCATTTCAATAATAATAATGACAGCAATAAAGAAAAAGGCAGTTCTATTGCAGGAATATGAGAGTTGGGAAAAGAAATACCTAGTGAGATCGCACTACCAAATATCATTCCAGAAAATGCTACAAACGTTTAATGAAGTAACACACATTCATAAGCATACATTTGAGGACCTAATAAATTATGGGGCAAACCAGAAAATGCCATATTCATCCCACCATTGAAACTCAAAGGCATAAATTCAAAAAACCCTTTCCTCAATGTATCACAAACACCATGTTTCTCAACATTGAATTGATCAAAACGTTGAATCCCATTGGATTCAAGAGAGAAATCTCTAAAACTAGAACCCAAATTCTCTTGATCATTGCTAACATACAGTTTACTAAAGTTTCTACAAAGATCAAATTCACTAGATAAGTGTGGGTTAAAATCCTCTAATGGTGGTGGTGGTGATCCATGGTCAGCTAAAGACTGCCCAATATGTGAAAACAAGCTTGAAGATGAACCATCTGATAGTAAAGAGGAACCGCTTAAAGGGGAAACGCATGTACGATTATGTAACTTAATGATGGGTCATCATCATACATAAAACCATTACCATACATGCCATGTAATGACCCATTCACATGATTCTTCCTCTCATGTTGATGATGATGATGATGATTATGAGATGTTGCATAAGGGATCTCATCTAATAACATTTCAAACTCTTCATCATCCTTCATGTTCCCAATTGATACGAGCCAAAGAGGTGACACACAAGGGGTTGTTTTTCCTTGTGGTCCAATCACTCGAAGAAGGGCACGACAATTAAAATCAAAGATGAATGCTTTTGTCCAAGACTTTGTTGCTACAAATTTAATTCATCATGTTCGTGACATTGACAAATACGGGAATGCAATTCACTCGACCAATTTTGGAATAGTAAAAGCCCATAAATTGGTGGATTAATCTTTTATGTATCTTATTATTATTATTTACTTAATTCTCATTGGTTGGGACACATCATTTATGAGTTAAGTAATTTTATTGGTTAGGTTATTATTCATTTATTTTCTTAGATAATTTTAAAGAGTTTTGTTAGGATTCAATTACTCTTTAAAGAGTTTTTATTAGGATTCAATTACTCTTGTAATTTGCCTATAAATAGGCTTGTTTTCTACACATTGGAGGACACATAAAAAAAGAGAGTATTTGTTTTCTTCCAAATTTGTGTGAGGCAAATTTTTGAGTGTAGAGTGATTCTTCTCTTGCTATTTAGTTTGGAGTTTGTTACTTTCGAGGGTATTTCGGAGTTACAATTATTCAAATTTCTTTCCCGTTCATTAGTGTTTCTAGAGGTTCTTCTTCTAGGGGTTTCGTAGGGAGCCGCTCAATCATTGGCGTTTTTGGTTGCAAGTTAACCAAGGGTTCCATAGGGTAAATCTATCCTTTTATTATTATTATTTAACTAATTTTATTTATTCTCGTTTTTATTTCTAATTTGTGTTTCTCTTGTGTCTAGATCCGGGGTTCCACATCAGTTGGTATCAGTTTCAGGCCATTCGGTGTTATTTTTGAAGCTAAAATCAAATCCGAAACGAGTCAAAATACCAAAAACAATTTTCATCGGTTTCATATATTCTTTTTTTTTAAGTTAGTGTTTATTCTCCTCTTATTCTTTAAAAAAACAGCAAAAAGAAAAAGAAAAAAAAGCAAAAAGCGCAAAAAAAAATCGCAAAAAAAAGTTGCCTACCTTTCATACGTAGGTTTCTTCTTTTCCTATTATTGTTATTATTTTTTATTTTTCCCAAAATTAAATTTCTTTTCCTTCATCTTTTCTTGACTCAAGTATAATTAAAGCTTCAATTTTTTTTTTTGAAAATCTTAAGACACTGAACGTTTCTGATTTTTGTTTTTTTTTTAAATTGGGTAGAGTTTTCTTAAGTTTTCTTCTTATTAAAGCTTTTCTTTGACTCTAGAGTTAGGGATCGTTGCAGGTCTACGTTTTTTGTTTCTCTTACGCTTTCTAACACTTTGTTTCTTCTTGTGTTAGCAGATATTAAAGGCACGCACAATTCCTTCATCGTGTAGCCTCAATTACAAATTGCCTCGTCAAGTTTATTGGCCTCTTAAAGCAATTAGGATCTTCATTGTTTCTTTTAAGTTTGCACCTCCGTTATTTGATCTTGATTAGTAACCCTCTCCAAACATATTTACAAGTTTTGAATCATTCAAAGAGTTATTCTTTTGAGAGCTAACGAGTGAGGTTATTATTATTTTTTCTTTCTTGTTCCTGTTTGTGTGATTTTTTCACAGATACCATGCCGATCAGTAGATCCCAAACTAGTAAAAATGAAGAGGATGAGCAAAAAAGAGAGAACGATCATTTGGTCGAGTTGTTACAAAAAGAGATGAAAAAGTTGCAAACTCAATTCGAACATCGCATGACCCAGATGTTACAAGAGCAAAGGGAGTATCTTGATGCAAAACTTACAACTCAAGAGAGATACATTGCCGATAATTACAAGAAGTTGAACGAAGCCTTTATAAGCCGATCAAATTCGGGCGATCGAACTTTTAAACGAAGGGAGGACCATGTTTTTGATGATGACTTTGAGTCTGAGTATGTACCTAGAGAAAGGTTGGAACGAAACAATGACACCCCCACACCAAAATTTCCTTCTTTCTCAGGGAAGAATGATCCTGATGCTTACCTTGATTGGGAGGAAAAGATGGAAGCAGTCTTTGCTTGTTACAACTACTCTGATGAGAAAAAGGTAACATACGCTGTAGCTGAGTTCATTGATTATGCAGTAACATGATGGAATCAATTATGTAAAAGCAGGATTCTTTATAGAGAGCAACCTGTTACTACTTGGGTTGAAATGAAGCGCATCTTGCGAAAACGGTTTGTTCCACCATACTATTATCGAGAACTCCATCAAAGACTCCAACATCTTGTTCAAGGAGATAGATCTGTGGATGACTACTACAAAGAGATGGAGACTATTCAGATTAGAGCCAATCTTGTTGAAGAGGCTGAGGTGACTATAGCTAGATTCCTTGCCGGCCTAAAGCCTGAGATTGCAAATCGAGTTGAGTTACAACACTACATGGATGTTGAAGAGATGCTTCAAACCGCACTCACCATTGAAAAGCAATTACGAAAGAAAGGGACAACGAGGGTGCTAGTTCGGTTTCTAATCACCTTGAGAGGAAATTGGCAAAACAAGATGATAGATTATGGAATGGGAGAGATGCACGGTTCAAACCAAATGAGCCTAGAACTTACTCCAAAGATAGAGGTATGCCTAATTCATTTAAAGGTTCTACTTCTACTAATCGAGCTCCATCTTCTTCTTCTACTTCTCCTAGTACCATTAAGCAGCCAAAAGATATTACTTGTTTCAAATGCCAAGGAAGGGGTCACTATGCTCGAGAATGCCCTAATAAAAAGTCATTGGTTATTCGAGAAGATGGCAAGGTTGATTTTGAGTCTGATAACGAAGATGAGATGCCTCCTTTGGAAGATGCTGATGATGTGCATACTCATGATGAGTATGAAGAATACTTGGAGTATGGTGAGAAAGCACTTGTTGCTCGAAGGGCTTTAAATGTCCAGTTTAAAGAGGAAGGGCACGAACAAAGAGATAACATTTTCCACACGAGATGTTTGATTGGTGGACAACCTAGTTCATTGATCATCGATAGTTAAAGTTGCACCAATGTGGTGAGTTCTTCCCTTGTTGAGAAACTTGGCCTACCTTGTGTGAAGCATCCAAGGCCATATCGCTTGCAATGGCTGAATGATAGTGGGGAGGTAAAAGTATCTAAACAATGCTTAGTTTCATTTTCCATTGGTAGATACTCTGATAAAGTTTTGTGTGATGTTGTTCCAATGCAAGCTGGGCACATATTACTTGGACGGCCATGGCAGTTTGATCGACGAGTAAATCATGATGGTTTCCTTAACCAATATACCTTTGTGTTCCTCGGAAAGAAGTTTACTTTGGCTCCACTTCCTCCTCAAGAAGTCTACAATGATCAACTCAAACTTGCTAGTGAGATGGGTAAGGGAAGTGAGGTAAAATCATTAAAAAAGGCTGAGAGTAAAGAGGCCCTTAATGTTAAAAGCCAACTTAAAGTCTCAACATTGGTAAGTGATTGCACACACAAGTCACAAGATGAGAGAGTGAGTTAGTCGCTAGGTTTCGAGATATCAAATTTGCTCTTTGTACAAAACCAACATTTGTAATTATTAGGTTTAGAGAAAACTTTGTTTTGACTAACCCTAATACAAATTTGCCTAGTTGTTTTGTTGATCTTTTGTAGGATTTTGAGGATGTATTTCCTTCTGAAATGCCTAAGGGATTACCTCCTTTACGATGGATTGAACATCAAATTGACTTTGTGTCTGTTCGAGTATTCCGAATAGACCAGTCTATCGAAGCAATCCTGAAGAAACTAAAGAGTTACAAAGGGTTGATTCGTGAGAGTCTAAGCCCCTGTGCGGTCCCTGTACTTCTCGTCCCAAAAAAATATGGTTCTTGGAGAATGTGTGTTGATTGTCGTGCTGTCAACAATATTACGGTAAAGTATATATATGCAATTCCTCGATTAGATGATATGTTGGATGAGCTTAATGGTGCATGCATTTTCTCTAAAATTGACTTAAAAAGTGGTTACCATCAAATAAGAATGAAACAAGGTGATGAATGGAAAACTGCTTTTAAGATTAAGTATGGCCTGTATGAGTGGTTAGTCATGCCATTTGGCTTAATTAATGCTCCTAGCACATTCATGAGATTAATGAACCACATACTTAGACCTTTTTTAGGAAAATTTGTCGTTGTGTATTTTGATGACATACTGATTTATAGCAAAACTTTGAATGATCATGTTGGGCATGTTAAATTAGTATTGGATGTGTTAAGGCATGAACGACTCTTTGCTAGTCTTGAAAAATGCACCTTTTGTATGGATAAGCTTGTTTTTTTGGGTTTTGTGATAAGTTCTACAGGAATCCATGTAGATGAGGAGAAGGTAAAGGCAATTAAAGAATGGCCTATCCTAAAAGCTGCTTACGAGGTAAGGTATTTCCTTGGGTTAGCCGATTTCTACCGTAGGTTTGTTCGTAACTTTTCCACAATTGCTTCGCCTTTGACGCACTTATTAAAAGGATGTATCTTTTCATTGGACGAGATAAGCAAGAATTAGCATTTAATGAACTTAAAGATAAATTGTGTAATGCTCCTATTCTTTTTTACCTAATTTTGAAAAGACCTTTGAGATTGAATGTGATGCTTCGGTGTAGGTATAGGTGCCGTCCTCATGCAAGATAGTAAACCACTAGCCTACTTTAGTGAGAAACTTGGTGGAGCACATTTGAACTATTCGACCTATGATAAAGAGTTGTATGCCTTGGTAAGGGCACTAGAAGTTTGGCAACATTACCTTTTACCAAAGGAGTTTGTGATTCACACTGACCATGAATCACTTAAACACTTAAAAGGACAAGGTAAGTTGAACAAGCGACATGCGAGGTGGGTTGAATTCACTGAATCTTTTCCTTATGTTATAAGGTATAAGAAAGGTAAAAATAATATTGTGGCTGATGCTCTATCAAGGAGGTACACTTTACTTAGTACTTTGCATACTAAGTTATTAGGTTTTGAGTATCTCAAAGATTTATATGCCACTGATTTTGATTTTGCAAGCATTTATGACGCATGTGAACATGGTGCATTTCACAAATTTTATAAGCATGATGGCTATCTTTTTCGAAATAATAGACTATGCTTACCAAAGTGTTCAATGCGAGAATTGTTGGTTCGAGAGGCTCATAGTGGTGGTCTTATGGGTCATTTTGGAGTCACTAAGACTTATGATGTTTTACATGAGCATTTTTATTGGCCTAACATGCGAAAACTTGTTGAGAAAATTTGCTCTACTTGCATTACTTGTAAACAAGCTAAATCCACTGTGATGCCTCATGGTCTATATACTCCTCTTCCTGTTCCTAGTTCACCTTGGACTGACATTTCAATGGATTTTGTAATAGGTTTATCAAGGACAAAGCGTGGACGAGATAGCATCTTTGTGGTTGTGGATCGATTTTCTAAAATGGCTCATTTCATTCCATGCCATAAGACTAATGATGCAACCCATGTTGCCGATCTATTTTTCTGTGAAGTTGTGAGATTACATGGAATCCCAAGGACTATCGTTTCCGATAGAGATGCAAAATTTCTTAGTCACTTTTGGAAGGTGTTATGGGGTAAGTTAGGTACTAAACTACTTTACTCTACTACATGCCACCCTCAAACTGATGGTCAAACAAAGGTGGTAAATCAAGTTTTGGGATCTTTGCTTAGAGCCATAATAGGTAAGAATGTTAAATCTTGGGAAGAATGGATACCCTATGTTGAGTTTGCTTATAATCGTTCTGTTCATTCTTCCACAGGTTTTACTCCTTTTGAGATTGTATATGGCTTTAATCCACATACTATTTTAGATTTGCTTCCTTTACCTTTGAATGAGATTGCTAATTTAGATGGTGAAAGGAAAGCTGATTTAGTGAAAGAGATCCATGAGAAGGCTCGTAAAGCCATTGAGAAAAAGAATGAGTCCAATGCACATTGAGCTAATAAAGGGCGAAAGCAAGTCTTGTTTGAACCTAGAGACTGGGTATGGGTGCATATGAGGAAGGAATGATTTCCTTCTAAGAGAAAGAATAAACTTGATGCACGAGGAGATGGACCATTCCAAGTACTCGAGAAAATAAATGATAATGCTTATCGCATCGATCTTCCTGGTGAGTATAGTGTTAGTGCTACTTTCAATGTTTCTGATCTTTCTCCTTTTGAATTTGATGTAGGTTCAGATTCGAGGACGAATCTTCTTGAAGAGGGGGAGAATGATACGAGCCAAAAAGGTGACACTCAAGGGGTTGTTTTTCCTTGTGGTCCAATCACTCGAAGAAGGGCACGACAATTAAAATCAAAGATGAATGCTTTTGTCCAAGACTTTGTTGCTACAAATTTAATTCATCATGTTCGTGACATTGACAAATACGGGAATGCAATTCACTCGACCAATCTTGGAATACTGAAAGCCCATAAATTGGTGGATTAATCTTTTATGTATCTTATTATTATTTACTTAATTCTCATTGGTTGAGACACATCATTTATGAGTTAAGTAATTTTATTGGTTAGGTTATTATTTATTTATTTTCTTAGATAATTTTAAAGAGTTTTATTAGGATTCAATTACTCTTTAAAGAGTTTTTATTAGGATTCAATTACTCTTGTAATTTGCCTATAAATAGGCTTGTTTTCTACACATTGGAGGACACATAAAAAAAAAGAGTATTTGTTTTCTTCCAAATTTGTGTGAGGCAAATTTTTGAGAGTAGAGTGATTCTTCTCTTGCTATTTAGTTTGGAGTTTGTTACTTTCGAGGGTATTTCGGAGTTACAATTATTCAAATTTCTTTCTCGTTGATCGGTGTTTCTAGAGGTTCTTCTTCTAGGGGTTTCGTCGAGAGCCGCTCAATCATTGGCGTTTTTGGTTGCAAGTTAACCAAGGGTTCCATAGAGCAAATCTATCCTTTTATTGTTATTATTATTATTTAACTAATTTTATTTATTCTCGTTTTTATTTCTAATTTGTGTTTCTCTTGTGTCTAGATCCAGGGTCCGCATCACCAATCTTAGCAGTAGATTCCAACATCAAACACAAACAAACAGACACAACAACAACAAGAACAAGAACAAGAACAACAAGAACGAGAACAAAAGAAACAATCAAAACACAAACATCAGATTAAATCAAACCAAAAAGAAAAACTTAAAAAAACAATAAATACCCAGAACAGATTAACACTTTTTAACATCTGGGTTTTGCTCAGATTTTGTGAAAAACCAAAAGAAAAAAAGTGTGGAAATCAAAATACCCAAAACTAAAAAGAAACCTATTATTTCTACTAATTTAACAAAAAAATTAGAACAAAAGGAAATCAAAATGGGAGTAGAGTTACCTTAGGGACGACTGCTCACATCGAACCAATCCGATTATTTATCTTCTCAAGTTTCCACATCATACGATTCATAATTGAAGGCCTTGTTGAGGGCTGTTAGGGTTTGTCAAAGGGTTGGTCAGGATAGAAGCATGAAAAAAAAGGAGAAGGTTGGAAAGAAATGGGAAGAAGAATGAAAAAAATAGAAGAAAAGATGCTTCAAACGTGAGAAAGAAATGAGAAGGGTAAAGTTGAAACTCAGACTTGTGGGAAGAGTGCTTCAGATGTGAGAATGAAAAGAGAGAGAAGGGTAAAGTTGAAACACAGACATGCTGAATGAGTATTCCGTGGGTAGAGAGCCAAATGGTAAACGGCAATTTGCCTTGAACAAGGCTGTATGGAATAGGGCTGTGATAGCCCATTACAGCCAACCAAACAATGGAATAGGGATGGGCCACCGAATTGGGGGGGAATGCATTCCTATTCCCCCCAACCAAACATGCTGTTAATGTATTTCATATATACATGTATTTGTTCGTATTGAACATTCACCGTTTCCTTTCCAATTCATGCCCGTTGAACCGTTTAGAATACCGTTAAATACGCGGGATAGCTCACACAAAATGTGCTAACTCATATAAATGTAATTCGTCAATTCCTGTACATATATGCTCACACAGCTGTGAATAAGTATGCTCACACGAGTTGTGGGTCAAAACGTAGCTACACGATGCTACTCACACGAGCTATGGAGTATCCACAACACATTTTGAACCTCAGCCATCGGTAGGACGTTCAAGACTAGCACCCGAATCATGTAAACCCTAATGACATGTCATTTGTATCCTACAAATTCCTAAGGTTCAAATGGGGTTCGGTAGTCGTCGTACGTCGTTGGATTTACACTGTTTCATAACATGATAAATTGTATAATAACATGTATATTGATTCATTTTCAATAAAAAATCATATAATTGAAGAAATATCAAAGTACAGGGCATTTTGGTAATTTTATATTTTCTCGATTTTCCACCTGATCTTGATCTAAATTAATAATTTCATTCAATCTATTAATTTAGATAGTAAAATAATGTATTTTATGCAATTTAGTCATTTTTGACATTTTTAAAAAATTGCCCCAAAAGTTTTACTTTTATTCAATTTAGTCCCTGAGCCCAAAACATGCAAATTAACCATTTTTAATGTCAAATTATAATAGTCGAATATTCATGGCATCCATATCCGCCCACATTTGCAATAATTTCACCTCAAATCCTTGAAATTTTATTATTTTAACAAATTAGTCCCTAATCGATAAATTCATCAAAAATCACTTAACAAAATAATTTTAATTATCAATCAACATTCCAAATTCATCATCTAAGATAAAAAGTCGCAATATTCATCAATGGAAACATTCAAAATCTTTAACAATTTCAAAATCGAAGGTACGGTCTAGCTAGACCTAGTTGCAACGATCTCAAAAACATAAAAATTATTAGAAACGAGGCTAAAACGGACTTACATGCATCTTTATAATGAAAGTCGAAGCTTGAAGATTCTCCCATTCTTTTTCCATGGCAACCTTCGGTGGTGAAAAGCAAACGGGGAATAAAACATTTTGTTTTCTTTATTTTATTAACCTTTTATTTTTTTTATTAAATAAATAACATATAAAACGTTATAATTAAAAGAAATTAAACATCCAACTGCCCCACTCATATATAATATGGTATATTTACCATACTATTCCATATACTTTCATTCATTAAGCCATTTAATCACTCAAATCAAATAGCGATCTAATTTTACATCTTTTACAATTTAGTCTTTTTAAATAATTAACTATCAAAACGTTAAATTTTTTAACGAAACTTTAATATCACCTTAATGACACTCTGTAAATATTTATAAAAATATTTACAACTCAGTTTATAGAAACGAGGCCCCGATACCTCATTTTCTAAAACCACTTGACCTTAGGGCCTTACCACTTGAACTTAATAAATCGCTTATATAACATAAGTTATCAAATTAAAAACCTTTTTAAAATCACATTTGACTCGTAAATATTAAATAATAATATTTATGAACTTAATCGTCAAATTTGGTGGCCCCAAAACCATTGTTTCTGACACCACTGAAAAATGAGCTGTTACACTTCTTCTCTTCTTTTCTCTTCAATGTTTCTGTTCTTTTCCTTAGGGTACCGCCGCCCAAACCACCTAGTTCCACTGCCCATTTTTCTTCCATTAACAACGAGTTTTTGCACCATTCTCCCCTTCTCATTGCTTCTGTTTTATCATAATTTTTCCAACTTTTGATCTAGAATTTTTAACACTCAAAATCGATCTCCATTGCTACCCAAAAATGTCTTCGTTGTCGCCTCTTTATTTTTGCTAGAGTAAGTGTCGTTTTTCGTTTGCTTTCTTATCAGATCTTTGAATAAAATACCCAATTTTCCAGATATGGAATTGAGGTGATTTTTTTATGATTTTAAGTATAATTTTCCAGCCTTCAAAAGCATTTTTAATAGTTTCACAACACATCCCCGAATTGCCATCGTTGGCAGTGGTGTGCCGCGCCTAGAAGCACCAAAATGGGGTTGTTGTTTGTATTAATTTTTATAATTTATTTCCAGCAACATCTTGGTCTCATAAACCCTTCCTAATCAGTCTTTAATCATGTGTGACTTAGGAAATTTTGATATTTATCATTTGGTACCTCAAATCTGACGAATCGAGAAGCATAAGTTGTGGGTTAATGCTAAGTTTTCAATTTAACTATTTGGGATTGTGTTAATTGATTAGATTAGGGTTTTCATTGATTATTTAGCTACTATTTTTTTAGTATTTTATCGTGTTAGGTGTTGACTTAAACGCCCCAAACCAACTGTGAAGCCATTAGACGTTTGCGCGTACGTTTGGCGTCAAACCAATATAAGTAGCCTAGTTATTTTTGGATTTGAATTTTTATGGTAATGCCGATTTGATTAAAAACTTAAGGGGATGTTCTAAGGTTGTTTTGACAAAATCCAAAAACTTGTCACATGTGAATATGATATGCGAATTGTGCAAATATACACGTCAGATCAAGTAATAAAGTGATAAGTAAGATCGTCTCCACAGGGATCGAACTAGGTATACAAATGGTCAAGTTATTATAATAAAGTTAGATTACTATTATAGCAAAACAATGATAAGAATGCAATGGTAAACAAAAAGAATATTAATGTGAACAAAATGTGTAACTGATGAATAATTGAAAATGCTATGGCAATGCAAGAGTAAAAATGCAATGACAATTACGAAAATGATTATATGAATAATATGTAACTGAACAAGTAAACAAGATGGCAAAGATAATACAACAAGGGATAAGGGATATACGATGTTGATATGGAAGGTTGGAATTACTAAGAATATACTCTTATTGTCAGAAATGTCACAGCAAAATTGTAATCAATCTACTGCTCAGAAGACTTCTAAAGTGGTTTGCTTCTTTCGAGAGCAAAAACCTCAAGTCACCTTGCCCATGTCTATTGGCCTTTAACACGGGACCCTGCACTATTTCCTTTTGTATGAACTCTATTCTATGTCTAGAGTCTACTACAAGTATCTGTCAAGTACTTGCTCATATCATGCAATTTCGGTCCAACTAATCCAACCTTTTTAGAATTAAATTAGTTTATGGGAATGCTGTACAGTCGTCTATGTCTAGGGATTGCATAAATATAATTTAGAAATAAAAACATTTGAATGAAACAGTAAATTAATTCAGATCTATGCTTCAACCATCAAAGAAAATAAAGGTTTCATAATATAATCTCAACCCTATGAGATTTAGCTCATGGGTTGGCAAATAAAATTCAAAACCAAAATATCATTCAACATGATTTTCATCAAATCAATTCACAGAGAAATAGTTAAGAAATAGTAGAAGAAAGACGGGAATATAGCTTTAGCATGTCCAATTCACACTCAAACGGCACAGTATCCTGTGGTGGTTGAGAGGGACTGCTTTTTTCTTCCTCTTTTCATCTCTACTCAATCGTTACCCTCTAATTTTGCCTATGGATTTCCACCCTTATTCACCGTTAAGGGTTACCTCCTTTGGATTTTTATAAGCTTTTTCCCTAAGGTAAACCCAACAACCTAAGATATCTTCTTCTATTTTTTAGATTTTCATTTTGGTTTTAAAATCCCTTCCTTTAGGGTAGGTGGTTATCAACCCATGATCTCATGATCTTTTTTCCTCTTTTTTCGGTATATTTTCTAGTACAAGTAGAGCTGGGCTGAGACTTGGTATGCATTGAATGTTGACTCGACCATCTTCCTAGAATTGCCACAGCATACAAGTTGGTAAACTGTCTAACCTTTTGCCCCAGCAAACCCTCACTCCTTTATTTCTTTCTCCCCATCCTGCACCTGCCAAACTACCAAACACAACCCTTCCACATGCAGTTAAAAGTAACAAATAATAATATTTAAGTATTGTCCAAGCTTCTTATGTAATGGTCTAAAAATGTTAAAATAAAATCCTAAAATGCAACTAAGTTCACATAAGTACAGACAATCGACCCAGTCTAAAGGCACGAATTATAACTCTTTTCAAGAGTTACCACAGCTGTAACACCCTAAACTCGGCCCAGATGTCTAGACCAAGTCCAGAGAGTTACATCATCGTTACTAAAATACCACATTTATAACAAAATAAAACAAAACCATTCATCACACAATATCCACCACAATAATTAACTAAGTATATAATCTTCCCAAACATCATATTATCATAGAATACTGAAACTGTTAACAGTAGTATTTAAATAGAAGATAAAAGCTTGACCGAGCTC
Organism: Gossypium raimondii; assembly: GCF_025698545.1. Lineage (NCBI taxonomy): Eukaryota > Viridiplantae > Streptophyta > Magnoliopsida > Malvales > Malvaceae > Gossypium > Gossypium raimondii. The sequence continues at coordinate 19,958,732 of NC_068567.1, read as the reverse complement.
TCACAACACCAACCCGTTCAAGTTTGAGATCAAACTGAAATCCAACCAGTAACAAAATGAGTTGTGAACTTAATGCATAAAAGATGTTCACTCAATTGAAACATACTTAAGAGATAATCCCCAAATCGATAAACAGTAAGTTACACAGCCAACCACACGGCCTGGACACATGCCCGTGTGTCTGACCGTGTGACGTCGACAGCCACATTTTTCGACGACTAAAACTTACAAAATTTAAGGTTTTCGACACGTACCTGAATAGATTTTGAAGCGATACGAATGTAGAGAGTCCCTAAAGCCTAAAACAACCATCCAATCGTTCAAACAACCGAATTTTAACAACAATTAAACACAAAAATTATGTTGAAAATTTTGACACAAAACCTTCAACAAAAACGTCACTCGCGATTACTCGAATTATTCCACTGAGATTCGCTATGTCCAGCACCCACTCCTAAAATAACGAACCAGCATTGCTTAATAACGAGAAATTATTCTTTAATGCAAACCACCAACAACACAACACCACCGTTCTTAGAACTCATTACTACAATTGACATAACAAGAAACGTACTTACCCGACTCGTACAACAGATCAAAATGAGAAGTCTAACGAACGAAAACAGTGCTCACGATATATAAAAAAACAAAAGCAAAAGAAAAGGAAAAGGAAAGGAAAAGAAAAGAGAAGGGAAGAGGAAAAAGAAAAAAATGTTTAAAAATATTGTCTTAACCGCCATCCCGTTTTCCAACGATAAGCAAAATTTTCTTCTAACGTATACAATGGGACTCAAACTCAGAACCAAATAGAATACAGACAAATGCTTAACCAGTGAACCAGCAAGCTCATTCTTGACACAAATTTACACAGAATTGCAGTTAACTATATAACGCATGGATAGGGGTTGTTTTAAAAAAATAAAACTTTTAACGATGCAACTTGAACTCCAGACCTTAAACACAAAAGCATAGTACAAAACCAGAGATACAAAAATATAATTACTACAAATTCTTACAATTTAATTTTCAAAATTTTAGACCGTTACAACAACATCCTAACTAGATAAACTTTTTATTTTAATTTAGGTTCGATTTAAGGTCCTAAGGAGAAATTATGGGTGTCGCAAATAGTGCTACATTAGTGCGAACATAAGGTGTGGGTCCTAACTTGTTAACTTGAATGCTTTAATAATATTTTTAATATCATAAATGATGATTAAGCTTGTTGGTCAGGTTTAGTTAAATGGCTAAGTGAGTGATTTTTAAGGAGGTCGAATCAGGTACGTAACGAGCCTTAGTTAAATAGAATGTTTGCAAAGTTGCATGGTTGATTGGTTCTTTGAATTACTGATGTTGGTATGAAATAACATGTGTGTTTTGGGTATGTAATGTATGATTGGTTGTATGTATAACATGTATTAAATTCGAAATAAATATTGAAAGCATGGAATTTTTGTTGGGTGAAACGTTATGAAATGTACTGAATGAGAAATTGTTATACGTGCGTTGGAAAATTTTCCTAAAATGATAATGAATAATGGTATGTTAAAATGTCACCGTGTTGATGGTGAAATTGAACAATTGATAAGTGAATGTTATAATGTGGGTATGTAAATCATGCTACTGAAATGAAAGCGTATGAAACGTGCATTTGATAGAAATTCGTATGACATATCGCATGTACATGGGGTGGGATTATGTGGTTGATGGAGGACTTTCATGGAGTAATGATGACATATTAAGTTCACATATATGTTGTCAGTGCATTGCACTGGGAGTGATGAGGAGAACAACGGTTATATCACATTTTATTTTGAATGGCAGTATAATTGCATTGCGTATAATAGTGGTTTAACTACATCGAGCTTTGCTTGCAATGATTGGAGTTTGGCAGATAGGTTTTGGGGAACTCATGGTGTGTAGCGATTGGTTTGGGTAGGAACCCATTATACATTATGAAATGTCCATGACACTTATGAATGATAATGTTTATGTTATGTTTGTGTTGCAATAGTAATAATGGTGAATGTTATTTGCTTGTATGATTGAATGTACTTATGGTTTAGTCTCACACTGAGCTAGTTATCTCACCCTATAGTTTCAACCATCTTAGGTAATTGTTGAGACTAGGGTCGTGTAAAAAATAGAATGTCGGTAATGACAATATGTCACAAAGAAAAGAGAAATAAAAATAAAGAACACACAGATTTTTACGTAAAAACCCTTTTGGGAAAATACCACGGGCAGAGGAGAAGAAAATTCACTATGTCGAATTCGAATCATTACAAGAGGAGTAGATTATGTCTATTTATAGGCTTGTAAAACCATATTCTAATAGGAGTGTAGTAAGATTGAACCACCGTATTCTAATCAATATCAAATAGATGGAGAAGAAGTATAATTCTATAGGGATTTTACTTTTATTTTATTTTACCACTGTATTTTATTTAAATAAGGATTCAGATCGCTTAATTCTAATAGGTTGGACATGGCATACGGGCATATAATGGACTTCGGACTTTATTATTATTTTGCTTGGGTTTTAATTAAATTTATTTGGTTTTTGGACTGTAAAGCTATTTGAACTATGGTTGAGGCTTTTTTTTTCTACTTTAGGATTTTCATGCATGCATACTTGTCATATAGATTTGATTTTTATAGAAATATTTGAAATTTGACAAAGCATGATATTTGGTTTAAACGATTAATCTATTGAATACGGATTTTTTCGTTGCAATAAAAGATAACAAAGTTTTCGATAAGAACGATGGTTAAGTGTTTTCTAAACCACATTAATGCTAATAACATGACCTAAGAATGGTTGATTTAATTAATGAATGTTTTTCAAAATTAACAAAGGTAAACTGCGGTTTTTCCTAAAAGAGAGGGAACTTAAGGTTTTCAACGAACGATAGAGTAGCACTGTCGCATTCGGTCATAACATTACATTTATAATAAAGGGAAATATTTAATGAATGAAATAAATTAAAATTTAAGTTCATTTTGTCTTTTAAATAAAATTTCAATTGTCAATAAACGTATGAAATAATTGTTTCATTTAAATCCTTTTGTAACTAAATTGATTAAAAATAATCATTAAACTTACAAAACAAATAAACACTAATTAAATTTGTAATAAAATGTTAATGTTAATTTTAAGCCCATAAATTTTATTAGATTTGAAATATATAAATTTAATTTGATAAATGTTATTAATATGTGTTTTTTTTTGCTTTAATATTTATGATTTTTAATATTATAACATTAAAAGTTAATTTAGTTAAGTAAAATATTAAAATAAAGAGATAATTTATTTAAAATTAATTTTATATTTAACATATAAAAAGGGGTTAGTATTTGGTACACCAATAATACTTTTTATTCCACAAATAGCCTTAAAATTTTGTCATGTGTTTCTTTTCTTTTCTTTTTTTTACCATACTCTTATAAGACACTTGTTAACCCCTTAACCCCGCTTGTGGAGTTTACTCTTTAGCATATACTAAATATTATTCCATAAAAACTATAAAGAAAAATTTTAAACAAAAGGCGTGAAATAACTTAAAAATTAAAAGACTAAGAGTAAAATAATAATTTACTCAAATTGTAATTAAGTTCTTCAAATGGAGGGTGTGTGCACATGACTACTTATTTCCTTTTGTTTAACCTCATATTGCTATAGTATATATAGGGTTAGTATTGGTAAAAGTACCATAGAGACCCTCGTAATAGGAGTCAAATTGCATTTTGCCTCATCTACTAAAAAACTGGGTAAATTAGTCCCTGTACATAGATTAAAGAGCAAATCAATCTTTATGTTAAATATTTCATCCATTTCTACTGTTAAAAACTGGTCGTTGTACATCAACATAAGGTAAAAGTGGCATGCCACGTGTTATTGTCTGGTTATTCTGGTAACCTTGTTAATTTTTAAAAGAATAAATTGATGGAATTTTTAATAGAAAACACCAATTTGCTCTTTGATATAATGTACAAAGACTATCTTGACCATTTTCAAGTAGATGGGATAAAATGTAATTTGACTCCTATTACAGAGGCCTTCATGGTACTTTTACCCGTTAGTATTTGGTACGCTGGTAATGTACATTTTTAACTACACAAGTAGAGTTAAAAAATTGTCACTTGTCTCATTTTGTTATATATATTTATTTATTTTAATATTTTACTCTATTTAACATAACACTTATCAACATCCCAATCTTCTTGTAAAATTTAAAAACTCCACAGACAATATACTAAATATTTCTCTCTCACTATATATATTGATAAGTTTGCCTACCCTTACAATGCAAACTATTGTGTGAATTAGTTTAAATAGGTTATAATTGTTAATTAAAATACATAGTAATTTTATGGATTTGAAGCATATTTCAAAATAAAATTCAAAAATATAATGGTATGATTTTTGCTGAGAAAATTAAATACTAACACATATGATCAATAAATAAAGGTAAAATTAATACTTTATATCAAATGTTTCAAAATAGTATCATATGTTAGATAATTTTATTTGATAAAATATTTATAACACATTGAAATACATTGAGACATAGGTGCAAAATCTGTTAAACAATTACAAACCTGTCATTATAAATAAAAATGACAAATGTTTCAAAGTCTCATTCTTCTTTATTTACCGATAATGTATCTAAATAAGCATAGTTGAATACAATTGAATTGGTGAGTCAAAAATTTGCAAATGAAACAAAAATTAATAAGTTGAAAATAAAATAAAATAAAATAAAAATGTTAAATATATAAAAAATAACTTGGAAAAATACATTTTAATAAATTTAGAATAATGGTCTTAAACTAAGACTTATATATATATATATATATAGTATTTCAATAGTTTTATAAATATCAAAATATTTGAAAATCAAAGTTATTAACACCTATGAATGAAATTATGAAGTATATAACATGTTAGTATGATTCAATCTTTTTTTTTTATATTATATATAGGCGATGCTATTAATATGAAAAATCTTTTTTATTAACAACAAATGTCCTCTCAATCATATTTGAAGCTTTGAATTTATCAAATTAAAGAGTTCATCAGTCGTCTTTGGTGTATGTGTATGGCTCCATTCTCTCAAATGATATCGTACCCCATATTATGGTGCAAAAAGATCTTTTGTATTTGCATAATTACCATCTACCACATAATATTTGGATTCACAGTGTAAATAGTTTGTAGCTTTAATTATATAAGCTTAATTTGGAGAAAAATATTATGCTAGGTTATAATTTTTTTATAATATGTTGATTATGTTTAAAAATATAAAATTTATAATATATAGTATTTATAAAAATATATATATAAAATTATTTTTTATAAAGTGCCTAATAATATTTATAACACTTATTATAAATAATATAATTTTTTATAGATAAGCTATGACAAAAATTGTAACACCTTTTTTTATAAATAAGTATTTTTTTATAATATATAACATGATCACGTGATTAAGTTATAACTTTTTTATAAATAAGTATATTATAATGCTTTTATAATACGTAAATTATTTTCATAATATATTTTTATCCACAAGTTTAGAATTTTATTAGGATTTAAATAATATAATTTTTTGTTCTAAATTTATAAAATACACAAATTATTTGTTATAATATATTTTTAGAATTTATAATATAATTTTAAAAGTTTTGCCATAACCATTCCAAACACTCATACTTGTTCATACTTATAATTAATTTTTATAATTTAAACTTGTTTAAAAAATCAAAGCTAAAACATGTATTAGTACTTAGAAAAATATATGATAATTGGATTTAGGTTTAATTAGTGACGTAATTATTTCAAAACTCACCCTCCTCAAAAATTAGAAAGGTAATTGAAGCATCCTAAACACTATTTATGTGTATATGTAATTAAATTATGAAAAATTATTTTAGCAATACAATAATTTTGATAACTTGAAAGTAATATACACTAACGTGACATCGCCATTTATAACACTAAAAATTGCACATAACATTTATTTTAATTGGAAACTTTTTAACTATTTAAAACTAAAAATATCATTGTAATCATCAAAAAAGAAATATGATTGTAATTTAGTTGAATATCACTTATATTATTAGTTGCTAAATTATTGGTAAGTTTTTATTTTGGTCACTTAATTAAATAAAGTTATAATTTGATCACTAAATTATTTAAAAGTTTTATTTAAGTAATTGAACTTTTAAAATTGATGTTATTTAACTTTCTCTATTCGCACTGTCTATACCTATTGAAAGCTCTCGTTCCCCTTCTTTTCTATAGTTCAGTTTTTTTTTATGAAATAGTTTTGGACGTTGATCACAAATTTTAAAGTTGCTTCATACCCAAGATGAAAATCAAACCCTCGACCACTAGTTAAAGATAAGAAAAACTCTTACCATCTCACGCAATCCTTGTGATTAACTTATAGCATATTTTAAGCCTTTAAAATATTCTCAAGTTATTGCCATTAGACCAATAATTTATTGACTTGAACGTATATAGTATATATACTATATATTAAACACCGATTGAGTTAATGTTACAAGTCAATCAAGCACCATCTCATTTGAGTAATGACAAAAATACATTACTTTATAAAATATATTATATTATTTTAAGAGTGTTATTTACTTTTATATTAAAAATAGAAATATATATGTATATAATAAGCCTTAGTCTTTACCGTTAAATCAAAATTTATAAATATATTACATAATTCATTTAGGTATAATGTAAATTTATTAAAATTTGAGCAACAAAATGTAAAAAATAGAAAAAATTCAAAACGAGCCTTACTTTTATATTGATTATTATAAGGTTAAAATTAGTATTTATCCTAACCGCCGTGGAAGAAGGTGAGGAGAATGGAAAATCAAGAGACGAGATCACCAAATCAACGAACCAAACCAACGTAGACTGAGACAGGCAGTAATTTCTAAATAGAAAAACATCTCAAAGGATTTAGGACACGAAAGGAAAGGGTAAAAATTCGTCTTCTACTCCTCCTTTCCGCAGATTTCTTCTTTTGATTCTCTTTCCTTTCCTCTCAATTTCTTCAACTGGTGAGCTTCTTCTCTACTTTACTCATATTTTTTTGGGGGTTTGATCATCTGTTTTGCTTTAAGTCCTTCTCAATTATTTAGCTGCTTTTGATTCATTTTTCTGCCTACAATGTGAGTTTTTGCTTTAACTGTCTTCGTATTTTCATTTCTAGGGTTCTGAGCTTGTTTTATGATTTTCCTTCTCACTTGTGACTTTAGGTAAGAATTAGATGGTTCTTTTGTTTTTTTTTAGCTTTAAGAACCTCCTCTTCATTTCATAGTCTTTCGATCAGATTTTTAGGACTGTGTAATCGCCGCCATATTTGGCTAAAATATTGGGAAATCATTATGATTCACTTTGCATATTTAGCCTCCTCATTTTCATTCATTGTACTGCATAAAAAAGGTAGGGTTTTGTTAACCAGGTATATATATTTATAGAAATACTTTGGTTCTCCTTGTTTCTTTTTTATATTTTCATTTGATTTGATTTTTCCATGAAGCAGTTGAAAGAACTATGAATGAAAATGGAGGGTTCAAATTCAATTCCTAAGCCTCAAAGCAACTTAGATATACCCTTTTCCAATGCCTCACAAATGGCTTCTCCTTCTCCTTCTTCTTCTCCTTCTCCTTCTGCTTCTTATATGCGTTTGAGTCCTGAGAACAACAATTCTAAAAGACCTGGGATACCTCCTTCACACCCCAACAACCCTACTGCTTCATTGCCTTATTCGCAACAGATCATTGGTTCTCGTCCCAATGCTCAACATGGGGCACCCAGTCATTCTAGGTCTTTATCTCAGCCCACCTTCTTCTCCCTTGATAGATTGCCGCCATGGTGCCCTCCCCCTTATCGAGATCCTCCTGTTTCGTCTGCCTCAGATCCTGCTTCAAATGATGTTTCTATGGAAGAAAGGTTTGCCAATTCTAATGTTAGGTTCTCACTTCCTTCACCTGTTGCTGGAGGATGTAATGAATTTCGCATTGGCGAGAGTTCAAGTCTACCCCCGCGTAAAGGACATAGGCGGTCTAGCAGCGATGTTCCATTAGGATTTTCTACCATGATTCAGTCTTTGCCTCAATCTATTCCAATAGGAAATCCTGGCGTGTTGGATAGGTCAGTTTCAGGTAGGGAGACCTCTTTTGGTGTAGGGAAACCGATTCAGTTGGTGAAACGAGAATCAGAATGGAGAAAGGATTCTGGCAGTAATTTAGAAGTGACTGGTGAGAGGAAATCCGAGGTGGATGTTGCGGATGACCTGTTCAATGCGTACATGAATTTGGAAAATCTCGAGACATTGAACTCTTCTGGTACTGAGGACAGGGATATGGATAGCAAAGCAAGTGGCACAAAGACATATGGAGGCGAAAGTAGTGACAATGAAGTCGATAGTAGAGTACATAAACATCCAATCAGTATACAGGGAATGAGTTCTGGTGTTTCAAATGAGAAGAGGGAAGGTGTCAAGAGGAGGGCTGCTGGTGATATTGCACCGACTGTTCGGCACTACAGAAGTGTTTCAATGGACAGTTACATGGGAAGTCTGCAATTTGATGAGGATACACCGAAAATTCCTCCTTCGGGAAATCATGGCAATCATCACTCTCCTGGTAGCCCAGGCGATGCAAATTCAAGTAAATTCAACTTTGAGCTTGGGAGTAGTGAGTTCAATGAATCTGAGCTTAAAAAGATCATGGAAAATGAGAAGCTTGCTGAGATGGCATCTGTAGATCCAAAACGCGTCAAAAGGTTTTGTAAATTGCTTCTCTTTCTCTCTTTTCTTTTAATTTTGCTTCTGGTGTTGCATACAAATGGGCATAGTTGATGTTTCTGATTTATTCATGACAGGATTTTGGCTAATCGTCAATCAGCTGCTCGTTCCAAGCAGCGGAAGATGCAGTACATCGCAGAACTGGAACAAAAGGTGCAAACTTTGCAAACCGAGGCAACCACATTATCTGCACAGCTAACAATGTTACAGGTGAGTATAAAGTTATAATGTTATTGCACTTTTTTCAACTTTAGTTGCCCTCAATTCATACTTATCTGTTCCTTTTGTTGGTTTTCCTTGTTTAGAGAGATTCTGCTGAGCTGACAAGCCAGAACAATGAGCTAAAGTTTCGTCTTCAGGCCATGGAGCAACAGGCCCAACTGAAAGATGGTATACGTTTCTTCGTTCTTAAATCTTATGTCATTTGTTTCATTGAAGTTTCTTAATCAGTACACATTATTTTTCTTTCTCATGAATCTTTGGCCTACCATAGGGTTTCCCACAAATCTATCATGGTTTTTTTGAGTTGCACCATTTTTGTATTTTACCATTCTTTGATATGTCAAATGTGATCAGCTCTCTAGTCATAGCGCTTCAACTACACCATCTTTCTTCCAAATATTATTCTTATTCTTTTAGCAATTTGGACACCTGAAATTGAATACCCCTGCATTTCTAGCAAAGATTATAGGTGAGTATTTCCAATTTTCTTTTCATGTGTGTTTGTATAAGGAATTTGGAGGAGGAATTTCATTTCTAACAAAGTTTTCAGAATTTATTTTTCAGGATTTACTTATTTGTGTAAAATAATGGAGGATTTCAAATTTTATAAGGAATTTTAAGAGGGGATTTGAGTGACTCATTCTTTTTCCAAATCCCACCTAAAGAGGTGGTTTTCTGAATTCCACATAATCTTATTTTATTTAATATACATGGTTTACGTCAAAATAGCATATTATTATTTAACTCTAATATATATTTTAAATTTTATTATAAAATATTTATATATTTTCTAAATTTAATGATATTCGTATTGCATATTTTGTACTATTTATTTTAGTATCATTATTCTTTTTATAATTATTTTTAACTCGTGAAATTCTAATGATTTAAATTTTTAGAACAATTGCTTACCCTAACAACGAAACTACAATTGCAAGAATTTTGAAGTGATGAATTTTAAGATACTATCATTTTAAAATCTCTAAAATTTTAAAATTCTTTATTCAAACACCCTTCAGGTGTATTTGCTGAAACTGTCTTTGCATTTTGAATTCATGTTGGTGTGGCTTTGTATGTTTAGTTCTCTGATATTATCTCATCATTACTTTCTTGACTTATATGATAAGTTACATTTATAGATGCACATATGGTTATTTAAGATTGGCATATATCCAGCACCAATTGGAGATGAAGGAGGCTTAGGCTTATCAAACATAGGACTCCTAATGGTTCTTCTCTTTGGTGAAAATTACGCCAAGTTTTATGACCATGCAATGCAAGGCATGATGACAAGAACTTGCTTAGAATTTTTAGAAATGGAGCTATTTTTGTTATTCTGATGATGTTATCATAGCATATCCTACAATGAAAGATGTTTGAAGAGAACCAAATTGTTTTCTTTTCTTGTGGCTAGACATTGATTTCTGTTCATTTTGATGTCTGTTCTTGTGGTTAGTTGCTTACTTACATTTTTATTTGTTTATGCCAACGATACATTTGTATCTGAACTAAAACATGATACTCTTTAATGGGTTTGGTGTTGCAGCACTAAATGAAGCATTAGCTGCTGAAGTCCAGCGACTGAAGCTCACTGCCGCAGAGTTCAGTGGAGAGGTTCATCTTTCGAACTGTATGGCTCAGCAACTTTCGATTGATCATCAAATGCTCCAATTACAGCCTCAGCAACAGCAGCAGCGAAACATTTATCAGATGCAGCAACAACACCAACAACCTCAGCAGGGTCACCATAACCAGTCACAGACCCAGCAACAAAATGGTGATGCTTCTGCTGCAAATGAATCCAAGTGATGACCAGCGAAATTCCAGCATCAGTTTATGTGCAGCCATGTTTATCATATCCAACTACATTCAAAATAACAGTGATGGTTTAAGAGGTTTCTACATAAATTAGATATATATATTATTTATTCTAGTAAACTTTAACCATTTTTTGTTCATTAGATGCCTTGTCTTTGACAAGGCATTGAAGGGTTGAAGCTAAACTCAAGCTCTGTTTATTCATTTATGGTAGACACAAACAATCTCAAGCATTGTCTATATTTGATGGTTATATTATGCATTCTCAGCTTGTAAGGAGTAATGCATTCTCAGCTTGTAAGGAGTAATCACTACATATTTTGCTATGAATAGATCCACTTTCCTAGGGTTCTTCATGCCATTGCTTCCTCTGTTCTATATTTGCTCCATCCTTTATGGCGATTTTACTAATTTGTTGGCAGACCAGTTTCCTCTCAAGCCATGTCTGCCAGCCATAACCAGATTCAACACCCAATAATGGATTAAACAAATCCATCCAGTTTGTGCAAAAGGGTAGGAATGAGTTGGAGCTTAATTGCTTGAATGTTGTCTTGTTTGTTTCAGTGAAAAAGATGGCAAAGGTTAGAGGATTATTAATGGGAGCAACCATATGATTACGTACCAATCACATTCAATTCCTTGTATTGAAAATCGTTGCTTTTACCATCTACTTCGGTATTTCGCCATGATTGAACTGAGAGCTAGGAAGGTATGCCTTTATTCTATTTAATATTAAAACTATCATTTATTATTCAATTAAATACATGTTTTCAATTTATTATTTACTTTATAGTTAACTAAAATTATGCTTTTAACATATTAAGAGAATAAAAAATCTAATCTATTTTACCTTTCAATCCGATCAAGGTTAGCATATATATATATATATACATATTTTTTATTAATAGAATCGTACTATATTTACATGCGGTGAAATTTGAATTTAGTATTTCAAAGTTCTTAGACTTTCTACTTTCTTTTCCATTCTAAAGTCTTGGGTTGATTTCATCCGGAAGCTAAAATAAAATAAAATAAAATAAAATTCACTTTCACATTTTCTCTCGAAAGGAAAGGAAAGAAGTTTCTATCATAAAATCAAAATTTACCAGCTTTCTCAAGAATTTACCAAATTTTCTCGTATTTTTCCGCCAACCAAACAAAAGAGAACAAAATTCTTTTTTTTTCATCATTTCTCATTCCAACGTCTACTAAGCTGGGCTTTTTTATGAAAATAATATTCAAAAACTATTTAAATACATAAATAAGGTGGGGAATAGATTAATTACAAAAATGGAGTGTTTGCTATAGTAACTTTAGGTGTCGTCTGATATATTAACGGTATCAATGAACTTTTTTTAAAATTTATCGGTGTTGCCAAACTTCTTTATTATAAATTTACTGGTGCTGCCAATGTGTCAAGCGGTACCACAAAAAAATTATTGTTTTTATTTTTCAATTTTTTTCTTGTCAGACCTTTCTTCTTTTAAAAAAAATTCATCGATATTGTCAATATGTCAAGCGAACCCAAAGTTACTGTAGCAAACACCTCATCTTCGTAATTAATTTATTCCCTATCATATTTTTGTATTAAATTAATTTTTTAATATTATTTTTTATAAAAAAGCCACTAAGTTGTCTCTTCTTTTAAACAAGACTTGAAAATGCTTAATTTTGTTGTACCTCGATTTTTCTCTCTACAAAATTCGATTGATTGTTGGGGCAATTTACACAAAAAAGCCCCTTTTTTTTGAAAAATTACCAAAATAGACCCATTATTTAATTATTTACGGGAATGGTCCATTTTCAGGCAAATCGCGTCCACGTCAGCGTAATGTCAGGGGATGCGCCAGCAAATCGCGGCCACGTCAGTGCGCTATGCTGACGTGGCAACAAATCGCTCCCTTTTCTGCCACATCAGCAAAACGCGCTGACGTGGCCGCGATTTCATGCCACGTAGTGCGTTCCGGGGGACGTGATTTTGCCGTTTTTCCCACGTTAGGTTTTTTTGGCTTTTAAGGTTTAGGGTTCAGGGTTTTTAGGTCCTAGAAGAAATAATTTCGAGTTGACGTTTCTGATCAAATAGTATAAAATCGCTTCTAGTGGATGCTATTTGAGAAGAATTTGAAATCGCTACTCGTGGACGCGCTTTTGCTCTGATGAGGTCATGGAAGAAATAATTTTTTTTGACGTTTCTGAGGAAATAGTATAAAATCGCTTCTAGCTGGATGCTATTTGAGAAGAATTTGTGAAATCGCACCTTCGTGGACACGCTTTTGCTATAGTAGGTCATGGAAGAAATAATTTTTTTTGACGTTTCTAAGCAAATAGTATAAAATCGCTTCTAGCAAGATGCTATTTGAGAAGAATTTGTGAAATCGCGCCCTCGTGGACGCGCTTTTGCTACAGTAGCATGTTTGGGATGAGGCTATAAATTAGGCAGAAAATGTTCTCATAATGCATAAGTCATAGCAAAAACAATTTAGAGAGGCTAAGAAGGTTAGAGTTTCAAATATGAGTGAACGTATTAGTGCTATTATTTACTACGATGGTGAGGTTTGCCACACCGAGAATGGTGTTATTTTTTTGTCGGAGAATACGGTGCGACTGGTTTTTAACCAGAACATAGATTTGACAGAACTTCATAAAAGAATTAGGCGTAAAATTTTTGGAACGACGCCAATGAAAGTTCTGTCTATTACGTACCGGTTCTGTTCTTCTATTGATCCGGTGACATATGACTCGTTCGACGTAAAAGGTGCTCGTAGCTTGGAGGCAATGGTGCAGACTTATCTTGCTAGTAGAGCACCTTATATTGAGTTATATGTACAATTTACATCGCCAAGTGATGTACTTGCGACCGGTGTTCGCGATGTATACAGGACCCCTGGCCGACATTCGGTTAGCGAGTTACAAAACACGGATCCCATGTTTGGTAGCGGTGTTAAATCTACATCCCCTGTAAGACACTCTGTCGGTGGATGGGACATGTACGTCGATGGCTCGATGTTTGATGCTGGAAATACGTACTGGGGAACAGCATCAAGTTCTAGTGGTTGGCAATCTACATCCAATTGGGGACGTTATGAAATCCCAGAAGAAGGGATGATGTACTCCCTACGACGTCAACCGGTGAGGGGACTTCGTACGCTGCCGATGATTGTGGGTTAGAAGATGACTCCGATGTGGATCCACCTCGAGAGCCCAGGCCCAATGGTGCAGAAGTTGGCTTATTTTCTAAACCGGAGCCTATTCCAACAAAACCTGAAGATGCTGAAAGGAGTTCAGATGAAGAAGAAAATCCACGATTCAGAGCATACTCACCTCCAGCCCACATGCATAATGTCGATCTGTCTGCAGATGATGCGTTAGAGTTTCCAGATCTTCCACACCGGTTGCGTGATCGTACAAGTTCAGGGCTAGATTCGGGTGAATTTGAAGTTGGTAATCAGTTTACCAACAAGGATAGTTTTATTGGTGCTTTGAAACAACATAGCATCAAAAACGGCGTTAACTACCACGTCGTTAAATCTAAATCTGATAAGTTTAAGGCGAAGTGTGAGGTCCAAGACGGCACATGTTCATGGAAAAACTACGCCTCATTAAGGAAAAGGATAGGGTTGTGGGAGATTAAAAAGTACAAAGGTCCACATACATGTGCTGCAGGTACAATATTGACGGTTTCTGAATAATACTTTTATCATGCAATGTTGCATTATTTAATGTACTCGGTTTATAGGTGTTTCACAAGATCATCCCAAGATGGATTCAGCTATGTTAGCTAGCTTGATACTGCCCACGGTTAAAGCAGATCTCAGGACTTTCGTAGCCAAATGGGGTACACGCCCTCTTACCGCAAGGCTTGGATAGCTAAGCACAAGGCGTTGGAGAAGATGCATAGTGGGTGGGACGCCTCATATAATAAAATATGGCAGTGGTGTCAGGTGCTAGAGAGATACGTCACAGGTGCCATCACAGACCTTGAAACGGAACACGCATACTACAACGACCGATTGCTATGTGGATGCCAAGTGTTCAAACGCCTGTTTTGGACCTTTAAGCAATGCCAAGACGTATTTTCATACTGCAAGCCGTTGGTACAAATTGACGGGTGAATGTCTGGGCCTCGTTGAGGGGCTGCCTTCGTTGTCTTGTCGTCTTGGATTTAAAGGCCCGCGCCTTTCCCTTTCGACACGTATTTGCTGCTGCCTCTCCTCTAGCGTCAGTAAATACAGCTTGCCGTGGATCCTAAACCATGGCATGTATTCTGGAATGCACGCTAACTCTAGAACGATTATTGGTTCCCGAGTAGGTATATATTCATACCAATCTTCCCATATTTCCATGTACTCGGACTAGTATCTTGGCCAATCCACATTCAATTGCCGAAGGTCGACTTTGTGTTGATCGTCAAACACCTTAGGGTCCACGGGAATCGGTTGTCTACATCCAAACTGTCGTAGCACTCTGTCTGACTGGTGCGGCTCCACGGTTGCGTAGTTGATCAACACGACTGTCACGTGCCAAGCTTGTGGGTTTTGTAAGAACTGTTCCAGAATTACTGCCCGAATTGCCAAATCCTCATATGGTGTCCATTGAAACTATATGAACATGATAGAAATATTAGTTATATACATAATACTAAATACCAATCGACTAGTGAATGTATGGAAATATCTATTTTATTTAATACATACTTGTGCTTCCGACAGTTGGTCCAATAGAAGCCGTATATCTTCAAGAGAGGTAGGTAATCGAGCATGACTTGCCGGATGGTTCCACCTAATTAAATAAATTTTTAGCATACTTTTATTTTTAAAAATCTACATAATAATTGTAAAATCTAATATAAAATTTACCTCGTTATGAGTGAGAATGTATATGGGTGGTCCACTCGAGGACGTAGAAATGGAAAGCGAAACCGTGCCCATGACTGCAGCAGTGACAGGCAACCTCCGATTTTTGCTCTCCTTGGTCGCGTCGCCCCGCACTTCTCCCGATATAACGTTGCCAAGACGGCAGACCCCCAACTCAATTCACCGGCTGCTCTAAAATCAATGAGTTTCAGCAGCCATCTTAGATGTACGCGGCTCTGTGACGTGTCGGGTATCAGATAACCTCTAATTAATTGAAGAATGTATGCCCGAGCATATCGAATTCTTTCAATTTCGGTTGAATCTTCATCCGGATCAGGGAATGTGTCACGTAACCAGCTCATCTCGATCTTACCTCCCTCCATTTTCTCCGGAGTAACGCCCAAAAGCTCGTAGCACACCGCCTCCCAATCGCTAGATTGGGCAGACCCGGTGACTGGGTACCCGTCCACTGGCAATCCCAATTGCAGACTGACATCTTCTAGAGTGATAGTGCACTCTCCACATGGAAGATGGAATGTGTGCGTCTCGGGTCTCCACCTCTCGATCAACGCACTAATTAGTTTCGGGTCCACCTTGCATCCCCGGCCTACCGTCACCACGTGCCAAAAACCCGCGTCCCGCAGGTAGTTCTCTACCAACGGTGATGGAGGAGCATGCATATTCCGGATATTGCATTCCAATACCCGATCTACAGACTTTTATAACATAATAAATTAATAATTATCTAAAAATGCATAAATAAAAAATTTTGAAATAATATTTAAAAATTATATTTAACGCTTACCATTTTCATTTGTTCCACCGATATGTGATGATTATCAAGACGAATCAATTCTCCGGCCATTGCTGAAATCGTACAAAATTTTACGGTACAAAAAAAATTTTAAAAAATAAATTTTTTTTAAAATTATTTAAAAATAGAGATTTAAGAGAAATTTAAGAAGAACTTGAGAGCAAATTGAAATTAAATATGATTTGAGAGAAATTTTGAAGGAATTTGAGAGGAAATTGAGAGGAAATTTGAGAGAGGATTAGTTTGTGAAAAAAAAGGGGTGGGGGTATTTATAGTTTTTTTTTTGACCGTTGGGGGGGCAACAGTCAAATTTTTTACCATTGCAGCACTGTTCATGTGCGGGACAAATCGCGGCCACGTCAGCGAGGTTTGCTGACGTGGCAGCAAATCACGTCCTAGAGGGAGCGATTTGTTGCCATGTCAACATAGCGCGCTGACGTGGCCGCGATTTGCTGGCGCGTCCCCTGACATCGTGCTGACATGGACGCGATTTACCAAAAAATGGACCATTCCGGTAAATAATTAAATAATGGGCCCATTTCGGTAATTTTTCAAAAAAAATGGCTTATATTGGTAAATTGCCCTGATTGTTGTTGCTCAAGTTTTTCGAGAATGAATTTTGAGTTCTCTTTTCACAGGATTTCTTGTTTCATGTTTCAAAAGGGTTTTTATGTAAATTTTCTATCTGATTTTCTTGTATTTTCTTCATGGGTTTCCGTGTATTTTTTGTGCGCTAATTCGATGAATGGTGGCGTGGGTATTGTAGCTACGAATTGCTTAGGTAAACTCTTAATAGCATTAATGGGGAATATCTTGCATGTATCCTCACCTTTCATGCGAAAGCATCGTTGTGCTTAGAGTTTTCCATTTTCCCAAAGAGTTGAGCTTCTCCAAAATTATAGTTGAAGTTGATTTCATATCCATTTTTAAGAAGCTCATCTACCATGGAGTTGATAGATCTTGTAATACCTTAAAATTTTTAATTTATCATATATCGATATACCGAGGAATTAGTAGAATTTTGATATGAAAATTTTAAATTTTTGATGGATTACATTTACTTTAACATTGAGGAGCCTATAGAAGGCAATTTTAGGTAATCGGACTATTATCAACTCAAATGAGTAAAAATCCGAGATTAGGGGTAAAATAATATTTTTTACTAGGAGTATTTTAGACATTTAAAACATACATGAGATTAAATATTATAATAAATTTAAATTTGTGATGATGAGATGATGAGATGATGAGATGATGATAGAGCTTTTAAATTGATCTTTACTGTTAAAATAAAAATTTAATCACATGTTTGAATTATTAAAAATTGTTTACTTTTGATCATATTTTTCTTAGACATAATAATAAAGTAAAAAAGATACAATATATCATATTTTCTCCACATTAGCAAGCCACCTTAAAGGAGAAGAACACTCTCTATATTTATTCATTTTTCTTCTATTTTCTTCACTACTTACCCGTTTCTCTTCCAAATGCTTATCATTTTTCAACAATTTCTTGTAAAACCTTCGCTATTAAACCCTTGTTGAGTCATATCCCTCATCAACTCCATTATCCAAGAAGTTATGGTTTGAGCCTGTAACGCCCCAAAAATCCCTTATATATTTATTTTTGTATGTTTGTGACACAAATATCTGTTAGCTTTAGTGGTTATGTGTTTTGGGAGTGTTTGGGAGGTCTTAAGTTCAAGCCTTAGCTTGGGAAAATTTTTGTTTTTTTTTTTAATGAATAAACCCCTGTCTCTAATCAGTAAGCTTATAAATAAATGTTGGTAAAATATGTTAGAATGGGTCTGCTGGTTTAGTGGTTAAGTGGGGTGTAAATATGCTGGAGGTCTTGTGTTTGAATCTTTGCGCGATTAAGGGGGTTTATTTTTATTGCTTGTGCCGTATGAGTGTTATAGTTTGACCGAAATTCTAAGTATGAGGAGTGTGGGGATGTTGTGGTCGATTTTATAGGAAGATAATGAGGGTGTTTTCAGTTGTTCAGGGTTTTGGATAGTGGAGTGGTTGGAGAATTTTGAAGATATGTTTAAGGGGAGTGTTTAGAGGTTGTGCCAAATGGGAGTTCATTTTCTCAAAAATTTCGGCTTAGCATTTTTCTCCTCTCAAACTTTCTTTTCTTCTATCGACTGTTCTGTGTTCCTTAGTGCCGAATTTGTTTTTGTTTTGTTAGGTGTTTTCTACTATATCTTTTATTTCTTTCAACATTGCTGCCGGTTTGCTACTTCCTGTCCCTACTGATTCATTTTCTTTTGTTAATTTACTCACCTCGATCTCTCTTTTCCCCAAAAACCTTTGCCAAATCCTTGTTCTTTCTCCGCTCTAACTCTTCAAGTTCTCTCTGAAAATTGAAAAATTGGCGTTGGTTCTTCTCGGTTCCCTTGGCTGATTTCTTGACTCCCCCTTATTCTCCCTTTTCCGTTGACTTCTCTCTTAATTAGTTACTTCTGTTCAGCGTGGGCTGCTTTCGGTTGGTAAGTCTTTTGGTAAGAGGGGGTTATGCCTCAATTGATTTGGGGAAATTTCATTTGTTTAATTGTGATAAGTTCCTAACCCTCTGTTGTGTCGAATTTTGATTTGACAGCATCAAATCGCATAGAACTTGGTTTACCTGCTGAATTCGTAGGCTACATCTTTTAAAGCAGTGGGGGTAAGCAACATAAATGAAGTTCGATTGTTGTTGTTTTAATGGTATTAGTTCTAAGTGTGACTAATGTTGGACATGGAATTTCCATTTGTTTTAGTTGTGTTTATCTCAGGAGCATTGCGTACCAAAGATCGTATCAGGTGTGCAAACACAACACTGAAAATCGGTAATCGGCAAAAAGCCAAAAAGTTGGACTGTCGACGCCACACGGGTGTGTGGTCGCTTGTGTGGTAGGTCGTGTGACTGAACATGTGCGTGTGATCGACGAGGCTGGTCGTGTGTGATACACGGGCCGGACCGAATTGGGCCGTGTAGGCCATACGAGCGTGTGGGCCCACACGGGTGAACCATACCAGCGTGTGGGATTATTGGGCCAAGCTGTGTGATCCACATAGCCGAGGCCATTTTTGGGCTATGTGGGCCACACGAGCAAATGTCATGGGCTTGTGGGCCTATTTTCACTATTTGTTGGCTAAGGTTACACGGGTCTCCCGAGTCGACTGTGGACCTACTGTAGGGTCGGTAAGCTTACCTGGACCCCTAATTGACTGAAATGTCTGTGTGACTGATACGATTATGCATGTTAATAAGCATGACGATGTTCCATTGGTTTGATACTATATGCCATGATTTTTTGCATGATATTATGTTTTAGCATGTCATATATGTATATTGCATTGCATTGGGGTGGGGGTTTATATTGTTAGGAGGAAGTGCACTGAAAGGCCTCGAGCCTAATTTACAGGCAGCTCAGCTGCAAACCACTGTCTAGTGCCGCATTCGGTACTTTTTGGAGTGTAGGGATGGGTGGGTTGATTATATCCCCACATGGAGTGTAGGGTTGGACGGAGTTGGAGTGTAGAGGCTGGCTGGGTAGGATTTGATATTGCATATATGTTACTGTACTGATTATGGATACTGTAATGGGCCAAGGTCCAAACACATGATTGCTACTGTATTGTAATGGGCTAAGGCCCTAACTGAAACTGTTACTCAAATGGGCTTAGTCCCAGACTATTATTGCTTTCTATCTGCTTGTTTATAGGGGGATTACATACTGAGTTTTCGTAAACTTACCCTTCTGTTTTATCTATACAGGTAACTCCTAGACTTAGGCGGATCAGAGCGGCGAAGGACTTCGCAGTGGCCACACGACCCCCTTTTTTCATTGTTTCGTATTTAATTAAGTTTTTAAAGTTTTATTTGAGGTATTTTACTGTAATAAAGGCCTCTATGATTTTTTTAAAAAAATTTGGACTTATATTGTTTTATGTTTTATATCTGCTAAAGGTAGGACAAATACTGGTTTTAGAAGAAATGCATGTGTTTTAGCAAAATACCCACAAGGACACAAACTATTTTAAAAAGCTTTCACAACACATAATGTTTTGAAAACTAACGACTGAATAAGAATCACGGTTTTAGAATTAATAAAAGATATTGAGGAGTTCTAAACGGAAAATGTTTTAAACAAAGCTACGATTTTCTAACACACTACCATGTGACATCGCTAGATTTGGCCCTAACTCCCAGGCCAGGTTTGGGGTGTTACAGAGCCCTAATGTGAGAAACTGTATTAGAAGGGTGAAAGGGTGTAAATAAGGTGTGGGTTTTATGGTTTCCATCTCATTTATGCACAAAATTATGTTTATTTTAAGTTTGGGTATTGTTGAGCCTTATTGATGACTATTTAATATTTTATTATTTATGATATTTTAATTATGAAGAAATTAAAGAAGAAAATACTATCATTAGCTAAGAAAAGGAAAAATTAGTGGATTGAGATAGAACTAAACATCTCAAACAACTTTTGCGTATTTTGTGTGGTATGATACATGGAAAACTTATGAAATCTTTTATTTAAAATTAATATTTTTTATACTTGATTCATTGTTAATATTGAATTGAATATATTATAATATATAAATATTAATGATTATGAAAGTGTGGTTGATGGCTAGATAATAACTTTATGAGTGATTTTGAAGTTAATTGTTAGTCTTTTCTACATCATACGTTGCGATGTCACTTACTGTTGATCGATGTTGCGACGAGGGAGAATGGTCGTCGGGACGTGGATCCTAGTTTTAACAAAAATGTACAATTCGGTACCTATTTTATAGTTTCCAATCAAACCATTCAATATGATCACCTAAAAACATTCTAAATTCATAATACTTCATAACAAAATAAGTTATTTAGCCATTTCTAATCAAAACCAATTCAATATGAGTTCAACCTATTACAAACCATCTACTTCATTACATTCAATCAAATGCTATTTAAACCAACCAATCAACTATTCAAAAACCAATCTTTATCTAAGCCAATTAATATTTGAACATGCCATTTCACTTTAATTTGTAGCACTTATGCACATAAACATGTCATTAGCTTTTAGATCTTAAACAATGACTTCAACAATCAAGATCATGTCACATTTTACTAACACATATAAAGCATCAACTTATCAATTACATAACAATTTCAATCATCTACTAACCAAGTTACCATTTCTATCTTAATCTATGTCATTCCACATGCCATACACATAATTATAGATCATCATATCTTTATGCATAAATACATATTTGTCAACACCAAATGTGAATCAAAACACTAACCAAACATGTTATATGAATAGTTAAGTCAAGTTTGCCAAGTTTGTGAACATCTCTTTACATACTAAAAACACATCAAGTCACTTATATACATGTCACAACCTTAAACTCAAAATGATCATATAACTACCGGTTCAGTGGTAGGATAGTGTGAGCTTCAAGAAAATCCAACTTGATGAGTTCTGCAATGTGACGATCTACAAAGAAAAGGAAAAACAACTAAGTAAGCATATAAGATGCTTAGTAAGTCCATAGGTATTAAACAAAACTTACCTTATCTTTTATCTAAATACAATAAGCTACCATAACTTGATATAGTTTGGCTAGACATGACAAATCAAACATCAACAAGGTAAGTTTTAACTTGCAACTTAACCATATGATACCACAATCACATATCATGTCAATTCATGTCATTTTAATTAACAAAGGTCAAAACTTATTCAATTAAGGAATATACAATTGCATACATGTCAAAGTCAATATTCTAATACATTATTCAAGCTGAATTCAATACTTCTCCATATGAAGATCAAAATCATTATATCTCATTTCAATTGCTTGTTTCATATAAACTGTTTCGCCCAATGAACCCTAGTAAATACATAGGTATCTACACCACACCTATTGGTCGTACAAGCTAAATATATAAGCATGTCAGCTTACTTGTCCGGGCTAAATATTTATAATGACATCAGGTTACTTGTCTGAGCTAAACTTGTGTCACACATATTTGAGAATTTGCAACAAATGTTGGACCTCCGTAACATCTGTAAATCTTGTACAAGCATGCATAATACCCTTTTGGCATGTTAATCGTATCCTAGCCTTTACTAAGTTCACATTGGCATTTATAACATATGTAAACATTTTTTTTCAATTTAATCCAATTCTAGCCTTTTAAAGCAATTCACAACCAAACACATATATAATTACAAATCAAGTATACAACAACCTATATAAACAAATACCATATGAACTTGCCTAATTAAAACACCAAACAAGTTGGACCTTCAATGACTAATCGACAATTTTAGCTTTTCCTTGATTACTTCCGGTTTGATCCAATTCTTGATCTATACAATTATTCCATTTAATCCATCAATATCAAACATTTATAAATTATTCCATGACATGAATGAACCTAAATAATCTCATTTTTTGATACCCTTAAAGCTTTACATTTTATTCAATTTAGCCCTTAAAATCGAAATAAACATATCCTTTAATTTTGAGCCTCAGGTTTAAAGATCGAATTTAATTACATTCATTAGAGATCCTCTACTATCTATTTATACCAAAATTTCACAACAATTTCTCATTTTATTCACTTTAGTCGTTATATGCAAGACTAACAATTAAATTTACAATCTAGCCCTTTTACATAACATAAGCTTAAAATCTATCAATTTAACACCAAATTTTTCAAGAAATCAACAAAGATAACTTTAAAAAAACTTTAATAGTTTTACAAATTGGTACACGGATTAGCTAAATCAAGTTTCCATGACCTTAAAAACATAAAAATTACAAGAAAATGACTTAATTTAGCTTACCTAATGTTGGCCGAGAGTTTGAAGCTTCAAAAGGGTTTTTCATTAGGTTTTTTTAAGCTTTGGACGGCAAGGAAGATGAAAGTGATTACAAAAGTCCACTAAATATCTCATTTATGCTATGTTTAAAACTTAATTAACTTAGTTTAATTATACTAATTATGTTTTAACTAGCTTAATTAACCATTAGTTAGAAATTATTGGAATCTTCCATCATTTTTCACTATCAAATATTCCAAAATGGTTTAATTTTCATTTTGGACCTTTAGCTAATTGCAATATTATTCCTTAAGCCTTTGGCCAATTAAAAACTTATAGCAGTTAAACTTTTACAATTTAATCTCTGCACCTAAATTAAATAATCAATAGACAAAATTGATGGGACAAACTTTAATATATTTTTATACCAACTCCGTAAATATTTAGATTTAATATTTACAGACCTAGTTTATGTAAATAGGGTTCCAAAACTACCTTTTTTGTCACCACTAAAAATCGGGTTGTTACACAATTGGCATGCCAATAAGGGACTCCTACTTTGTACTTTAGTAATCTTGTTACTTATACTTCAGTGCTCATGTTCCTGGCACTTTGGTACAATCCTGATATGGTCTTTGGACACTTTCTCTTCGACGCTCATGTTAATATAATTTCGAATAATTTGTCCTTAGCATCCCATCTTTGTTTTCTAGGCACATTAAGGGATAACGTTAACAAGCTTTAAGTTTTGAGAATAGCTTGATTTTAGCATGATAAACACAAATACTTGAATTGTTCGATGCAATTCTTGTATGTCTTTTCATGGTACTAAGTTGTTCTTTGTTTCTTTAAGTTGGCATATAGTTGCCATTCACATTAGTTCAAAGCATATTATAAAATATTGTACATGACCTAAATCTCAATTTTGAATGTGAGTATATAAGGTATTATCCATACTATATTACTAAGCTTTAAGTTTAGTGCATTGTTGTTTTTGCACGTAGGTATTCTGAATCAAGGCTCAATGCATCTTGGGGATCACAAGCAAACACCATTGTCAACATCGAAGAGTATTAAATATTTGTATTCGCAATTGGTACCCAGTGGCATGTTTTAGAAAAGTCATTTAGGGATACATATATAAATGTTTCATATCATTATTAGTTATAATGGTGATAGTATCTAATTATATTTTGTTTATTTTTTATTGGCCTTGAGCTAAATTCTATAACTTTTGAATCTATGCATACAAGCCATGGTTTTCGACACTTTAGATTGGTTTTTGGGTGATTTTATATAAGCTTAATAGGCTAGCTTAATATCTTGGTTGTTATGACATGTTATACCTCATTTTGAACATGTTACATAAGCATAGATTATGACTATTAATCTATTTTTCAAATGTGGTTTGTAAAAGTCAAGTTTGGAGGTGTTTTGGTGTTTGTTCTCAACTAATAAAATGTGTTATTTAAGATTCCAAAGTATTGGTAGAAGGGCTCAGAGGTATCGCCACGAGTGACTCAAAATGCCTCAATGGTTGTCTAGAGCACTCTTATCGGTACATCTAGGCACTTCTACAGCAACAAGTTCCCCAAACTCAAGAAACTGCACAGTTTTGAGTTTTTTTTTACTTTTTAGGGTCAATTTTGGGTCTCGAGCACCTTCAACCTCCCCTGAGCATCTTCAAAATGATTTTAAATTATCTCTAAAGTCTTTCAATTGATCAAAACTTGGATCAATGATTTTATGAAAATATTTTTAAATTTTCAAGTTTAGTAAAACTCTTATTTCCCTAAACCCAAACTACTTCGCTTTCAGCCAATAAGCCTCAAACATATGGTTTATGAACTAAATGGGTCTAACATGTTTTCAATGACTCAAAATAATTTCAAAATTGTTCATTACTCTTTCTTACATTCAGAATTGTTTTAAATAAATTCTATAAGGTTGTCAAATGGTATTTTATAAAAGGAAAATTTTGACTATGGTTTGGAAAGTGTTCTGGTAACACCTCCCATTCGTATCGTATGTTGGGAAATGTAACACCCCTCACCCGTCCCCATCGTCAAAATCGAGTTACGATATGCTACAATACAAAACAAAATAGTTGTAAATAATTAACAATAAAAAATTAATTATTTTAATCAAATCAATTATGAAATAACATTTAAAACTTTTCCCAAGTCTTCTTTGAGCTTACCTGAGCTCTAAAGTTGACTTGAGAGCAAATAAGAATTAATTTGCAACATTTTCAAAAGTTGAAGATAATAATGCAAAACAGAAGTCACACGGGCGCATGTCTAGGCCATGTAACACTTTGAAACCGTATGGACCAAAATGTAAAATTTCATCAAAATTCACACGGCCGTGTGGTTGGACCATGTAACAAACTGAGACCATGTGAAAAATTAGGTGACCAAATCTATAGTACTCACACAGGCGTGTGGCCAGGCCGTGTAACAATTAGGAACTATTTGTTTCTAAGTCTACCTATTTTCTAGTTAGCAGACAATCGTGTCACCTGCCTGTGTGTGACACACGGTCGTATGTTAGCCTGTGTGGTGCAAAAATGTGTCATTAAGTATCTAATTCATGCCAAACCAAACTAATGTCTCAATGGTGCACATTTGGCCATTCAAATATGCATAAAACCAATCTAAACACATACTAATTCATCGTTTTAGCCAACCACAAAACCATACCAACTATCCCATATGTAATGAACATTTTGGTAAGCTTAATAATCTATATATTCACCAATCACACAAACAAGGCACACCAAACATTTTAACATTTCAAACTAAAATCTAAACATGACCAACATATGTCATTTAAACTTCTACCTTTACTTGACAAAAATGCCAAAATGCACATTTAGTACACAACTCATTTACCAATCAAGATAACATCTATACACATTAATGCTTATACTTAAGCATCACATATCTAAACATTCTCAACATATTGGTTTAACCGTTTCACATTCAATACATCAAATATATATCATACCCCCTAGCCAACAACCTTACTTATATACTTGTCAACAAGCATTCAAATATTCACATTGTTCCTAGTTCAAGCTCAAAACATTAAAAGTGGACTTATGTACAAAACAAGTCCCATTTACATTCCACATAAGCAAGTTCAAAACAAATGAAAATCTACCAAAATGAAGTTTGAGTAGTGTGAGCTTTGTATTGATTTGATCCTTCCGTTCCGTAAAATGCCAACTACAAAAAACAGAAAGCGAAATAGAATAAGCATTTTGTATGCTTAGTAAGTTCATAGGTAAAAATTCACTTAACTTACCTTGATCAATCAACAATTTAAAATAATTAAGACATACTGAGACTAACGTGAAAATCCTTTGGCATCCTGTTAGTTTCACATGTACATTAAGAGGTTAGTCTATTTGCAACAAAACCCTGAAACTCAATTCATATACATATACAACTATTTTATTATACATCATATACTATTTGAATTATGTTCAGACTATAAACACAACCATTCAATTCATGATCATACCTTTCAACCATTTCATTTCCATTTTAGTCACCGTTTACATTTTATATTTTCATAGTTCTCATAAATAAGGTGACTATAACATATGTAATTCACATAACTTCTCAATATATTTAGCATAATTGAATCAGTGCTTTGCTCAATTAGAAGTATTAATACATATTCACCATGTATATCAATTTAATCTATATCCACTTTTAGTCATAAGACATATACCATCACACATATATGCTTTTTTTAACACTATTTAGCCCGATGAACTAGATTATTAGATTCGGATACACGAAACTAATTTACTTCCACAAACTGTAGAGCCGTTTATTTAAACAAGCTTTATTTGATGCTGCTCATTTAACCTATCGAGAATCTGCAACACGTACTGGATCTCAACCATCAATAAAATATAATGTGATGCTGCTCACTCAAGCTATCGAGAATCCGCAACTTATGTTGGATCTCAGCCATTACTAAAGAATAATTCAGTTTGCTCACATAAGTTGTAGGCCAAGTTTACTTTTCCAAACTTTATTCGATGCTACTCACTCAAGCTATTGAGAATACGCAACTCATGTTGGATCTCAGCCATCAATAGCGAAATCCCTAACCAATACCCAATTTATTTTTTAACCTTAATGACATTTCATTCGTATTCTAATTGTTTACTAAATTCATACAAGCACCGTTACAATTTTTGTATCATTTCAACCCTGTAATCGTATTAACACTTTTCACATAACTAATAACAATCCATATACATTTTAAACATTGTAAAATCATCACATACATACTATTCAAATACATATACCAATTTACATCATTCGATATGTAACACCCCTAACTCGGATTCGTTGCCTGAACAGGGTTACAGAACATTACCAGAGTTTGCAAATCAAACAGACAGAAAATGCAAACATTTCATATCAAATGGCATTCATGTCAAAAACCAATTAAAATCATACATATTATCCCTTATATGAGTCTTCGAGGCCCAATTTAAGCATTAGAAACAAATCAGGACTATATCGAAAACTCAGAGAATTTTTTTAGAAAATATCAAAATTTTTCAAAGGTGCAGGGGACACACGCCAGTCTGGCTAGGCCGTGTGTCTTACACGTTCAAGAGACACGCCCGTGTCTCAGGCCGTGTGAGCATTCAAAATAGGGACACACGGCCGTGTCCTAGCCTGTGTCCAAAATTATGAGCTCTCTAACTTAGGTCACACGGCCAAACCACATGCCCATGTGCCAAGCCGTGTGAATATACTGACTGTATTCTTTGAAAGATACAGGGGACACACGGCCGTGTCATCTGGCTAAGTGTCACACACGGTTGAGACACACGCCCGTGTCTCTACCAGTGTGGGCGGAAATGGGCTATTTTATAAGCCATTTTTCTCACCCAACAAGGCATGTACCTATAGTTATCATCATACATACAAAAAAGCCATATTATGGCATTCAAAACAAGTAAAAATCAATCCTTAAATATAAAATATCTTAACATACAACCTATATTCCTTTAGGCACCTCAGATGACAAATTATAACAAGTGTGATCATGTATTCAATATATTCATATGTACAACTAACATATATGCATAATTGTACCCTAGGTTTACCAAGCTAATTTGCATTATTTCAAACCAAGTCACTTACCCACCAAAACATACCATCTGGTGCCAAAATGTATTTTAAATACTAATATATTTAAATATATTTATACCTTATATGTTAAGGTACCGATTCCTGATCAATTCATCACATCCTAAAACACATGTATATAAATGCACTTTTAGCTAATATCTTACCTTTTTACCATACAATCATAAACCAAATCACACATCAATCATATAAGGCAAATATGTATCAAACCCAAAATGTGCCAACACACAAGCCAAATAAGTGACTAATTTTAACAAAACACATATAGGTCAACATTAACCAGAATACCAATACATACCATTATAACCAAAATCAAAACATCTGAAAGTATCGATAGAACCGATGGATAGTGTGATATATCTCCGACAAGCTTCCAACCCGATCGAGCTTCCGATAATCTGGAAAGTAAAGGAAAACAATTATGTAAGCAATGAATGCTTAGTAAGCTCGTATAAACTATAATCATATTAATTCATTTCAAATATGAAATTTATACATATCAAGAATAATCCAATATTGACACTGCAATACTCGTGAAGTTATATTCAATAACTCACAAGGTGAATAAATCCACAACATCACTTATACATATTATTCCTAGCATAATAGGATTTTAAACAACTTTAACTCTTCCAAATTTCTTTATTTTCATTTGCATTTCTTTACTTTCCACACTCATTCCATATGCATAACACACCAGTCATAATCACATCATTCAACCATAGCCACAAGCTAGTGCATTTAAACATAGCCTTTTTCGAATTAATCACATGATAAGTCATTTCGTAAGAAATTGCAGAACTTAAACATTACCACTCTTTCATGTGCACTAGCATATTTTCATTTGAATACTTACCCTTTCGATGCATCATATAAATAAACATATTACCATTTAACCAATAGCTTGGCACTTGCCTAAGCATCAAACAACAATACTTATTAGTGTACTTGAACATATTTCATATAAATTCAACATTGATAAACTTATTTTCTCAACATGTCACACTTGAGTTTATTACTCATCTCAAATTACATAATTTCCATGTATCAGCATATCAAAGATATTTACATATGTACATGTCATGATACATATCATTCTCTTCCCGTTTCTTCATATACATATATCATCCATTTCAATATATCAATGTATCATGTACTATCATTTCCATATATTTCAGATTTATTCAGGTAATAGTTCATTTCGAACCCATATTATCTCATATTAGAACTTTTGCCCATTGAACCATTTAAAATATCTATGGATACATGGGTAGTACACACGAAGTGTACAAAACTTTAAACCGTCAATTCATGTATTATCCGTCAATACATATTCAAGAATGCTCATACGAAAACATAACAGGAAGCTTTTTCGAGCCATATAACGGGAAGCTCCGATAAGCCATTAACGGGAAGCTCATATGAGCCAATATCGGGAAGTTCAAGCAAGCTAATATCGGAAAGCTCCAGAGATTCATTAATAGGGAAACTCATAAGAGCCAGTTATCAAGAATCTCCTAAGAGCCAATTATCGGGAAGCTCGCAAGAACCATATAACAAGAAGCTCGTGATATCCAAATATCGGGATGCTCGTAAGAGCAGCGGTGTGTTCGCAACATATCCAGGATCACAACCAATTGGGATGCTCGTAAGAGCTATTAACGGGATGCTCATGCAAGTTGTGGTGTGTCCGCAACATATGCAGGACCACAACCAATTCAGGAACCCTATATCCATCGTATTTCATTTATTCAAACGGGATTTAGCACATGTTAGGCATTATCGGATATGTGATTCATACTTATACATGAAAATTTTATACATTTCACATACATAGCATTAAATTCAAACAAATAAATATACAATTTAATTACACGAACTTACCTGGCTAAATTGCAGCAATACTAAAGTTTAGGGGCATTTTGGTAATTTTTCTATTTTCCTCGATTTTCTACCCGATCTCAATCTAAATTAATAAGTTCATTTAATATATTAATTTAGATGATAAAACCATTCATTTCATGCAATTTAGTCATGTTGACATTTTTACAAAATTACCCCTAAAGTTTAACTTTTATTCAATTTAGTCTCTAAAATCAAAACATGCAAATTAACCATTTTTAATACAAATCCAAGCTAGCCAAATGTTCAAGCCATTTAATATAGTCCATTTTTGCAATAATTTCACAACAAACCCTTGTGTTTTTACTATTTCAACAATTTAATCCCTAATCAGGAAATTCATCAAAATTACTTAACAAAATACTTTTAAATATCAACCAATATCTCAAATTCACCATTTAACATCTAAAATCATATAGATTCATCAATGGAAACATTCAAAATCTTTCACAGTTTCAAAATCGAAGGTACGGGTTAGCTAGACCTATTTGTAACGATCCCAAAAACATAAAAAATTATTGAAAACGGGGCTAAATTGAACTTACCTGCAGCAAAATATGAAAACCAACTTAAAGCTCTCCCTCCATGTCGGTTTAAGCACAAGGTAGAAGATGAATTGCATCGAAACATTAAAATTCAATTTGTTTGTTTTAATTTCAAACAATTTACCATTTTGCCATTAAATCCTTTTATTTTATTATTTTCCATGCTTATGCCGCCTCATCATTTTAGTTTAGGCATATTTTCTTCTTAAGTCCTTCCTATTTATTAATCAAGCCATTTAATCTCTTAAATATTATAATTAGCAAGTTTTACACATTTTTCAATTCAATCCTTTTTAATTAAGTAACTATCGAAACGTAAAAATTTTTCAACGAAACTTTAATACCACATTATTGACACTCAGTAAATATTTATAAAATATTTATAAATATTTATAAAAATATTTATGGCTCGGTTTATAGAAACAATATCCCGATACCTCATTTTCTAAAACCACTTGAACTAGGGTTTTATCACTCGAATCTAATAATTCATTATAAGACATAAAGTATTAATTCAGAAATCTCTTTAAAACCATATTTGACTCATAAATATTAAATAATAAAATTTAAGAGCTTACTCGCTGAATTTGGTGGTCTCAAACCACTATTTTCGACACCACTGAAAAACGGGTTGTTACACGATACCATGTATCTATTCATTTTTACCATGTATTTCATATTTTACAATTTAGTCCATTTGATGCCACAACTCATTGAAATTACGTTTAATTTAAATTAATATACATTATAGTATAATTCAAACATAACATAAAATGGTATAATAAGTTCCATATGAACTTACCTGGGAAAATCGCAACAAACAAGGTGTCAGGGACTAATATACAATTTCTAATTTTTCACGATTATCTATCGATTTATTCAAATCCCAATCTACAATAATTGATTAAAATTTATCAATTTCAATAGCCTTATATCATCCTATTATAATTATAATTCAGTTCAATTTTACTTGTCAAAAATTCCTAAAATTTTGTATTTTATTCAATTTAGTCCCTACAACCTAAATAGTTATATTTTTCAATTCAAGATTCATTTTTCAATTCAATTCCAATTTCATCCTTCTATAACCCTCTATTATCTAAATTTAACAAAATGATAGTTTCCGATTATTCATTCTAGTCCTTCTATGCAAAACTAGCATTTAAACTTTTATATTTTAGTTCTTTTCTCATTTTTAAGCTTAAAAACTAACAATTAAACACCAAAATTTTGAAAAATAATCAATAGTAACATTTAAAACTTTAACATTTTTACGATTTAATACTCGAGCTAGCTAGATTAAGCTACAACGATATCAAAAACTTAAAATTTACGAAAAACGGACTTCGAGGGACTTACCATACAAGAGCCGAAATTTCTTGAAGCTAAAATAATGGCTTCCTCTTTTCTTTTTGGTGGTTCGATCAAGAAACTGAACATGGAATAAAGAATGGTTTTCTTTTCCTTTAATTATGATATATCATATATATTTTATTACATTAAGTTAAAATAACATTTTAATGTTATTAACAAATTTAAAACCCTACCAACCGTCCACCACTTTTAAGAAGTGGTTAATTGCCACTATAAATCTTGGTTAATTTACCATTTAAGTCTTTTAACAAATAAAAATCCTTAGCAAATAACTTTTACCACTTTTACGATTTAATCTTTGTACCTTAATTGGTGACTAATTCGGCAAAATTACCTATCCAAAATTCAATTCATCTATCTCAGGTTACAAAAAACAAGGTCTCAATACCTCATTTTCCAAAACCACTGACTTTAAAGTCGATACACTTATACCTTAAGTAATTTTCCACTAAACAAATTCATTAGACCAAAATCCAATATAATAATATAATTAACTCGTAAATATTAATAAATACTATTTATTAACTAGATCGTCAGAATACGGGGTTCCGAAACCATCGTTTCTAGCACTATTAAAAATCGAGCTATTATAGGACAGGTGAGGGTATTACATTTAGAGATATCAGAGCTTAAGTTTAGTCGATTTTAGGACAGTACTGAGACATTGCATAACATATAAAAGTATATGCCACATAAGGAAATTAAATGGTGTATTGTGATCTTGACCCGAACAATCTTAAATGTGATTTTAAAATGTTAGTCAACTCTAAAGAAACGGTTGGCGAAGAAGTATAAAGTAATGCTCCAAACTTGGAGCAAGGGAGGAATCAACCACCTTCGGCACAAGAATTGCCACTTGTACCTGAGGGACCACAAAGAGAAGCCTTGTAACACCCATAACCCGTAGCCGTCGCTAGATTAGGGTTACAGTGTATTACCGTACAATCCAGAATAGTCAATAATAGATAGCATCAAGTTGCCAATTTAATTAATAGAATTTCATAATAATTCATATCGGAGTAATACATTCATTTATGGACCTTAAATCAAGCTTACGTGACCTTAAAAATAATTTAGAAACAATCAGGTACTAATTCAAAATAAATTAGAAAGTATAGGGAAAAACTAAAAAATTTTCAAAACAGGGGTCACACAACCATGTGTCCAGGCCGTGTGACAGAGCCTAGACCGTGTGGTTCTAGACATGGTCGTGTGGCCAACTATGTGACATACTATGTACCCTTTGAAATAATTTCACATGGTCGTGTTACAGGTCGTGTGCTAGCTCGTGTAGCATTCGAAATACCCTTATACGGTCGTTCGCAGGCTGTATACTAGATCATTCTTGAAATCTACGCCTAACATGTTCAGGGCATACACCCGTGTGGGTTGCCTATGTGTGACACACGGCCTATGACACGAGAATGAACCAAAACATGCTTAATTTACATTCAAATTCTTAGGTACCTAAACCAACTTATAACACATGATCACAAGCCATCAAAACACATTTAAAAACACTCAAACCATGCCAAAAAAAAAAAACTAAGTGCCTAACCAATGTGTCATCAATGACTCCACAAATCAACATTTACATTTAACCATTTAAGTTAAATCTTAATTCACAAGTTTATAACCTATGATTAATAATCACCTAGAGTACCATACCAAAATTCATGTCAAGACTTACCATTTCCCATTAACATTCAACCACATCTTTGTATCATGCATGTGCATATTCATTGACCATTTAGCTCAACAACATTATAAGGACATCAAGTTATACAATTTAAGTACTTATGAACATTACAAAACATAACCAAATGCTCCTATTACATGCCATATAAGCCAAATTGAATTCATAATCTACCAAGGAACCTTTGATAGTGTGATTCTTCGAGTTGATCCGATCGTCTAATTTCCACAAAACAATATCTACAATGAAACAAAACAATAACATGAGTAAGCTTCATATAGCTTAGTAAGTTCGTTGATTTAACGATAAAGCTTAATGAATTAAATATAATAATTCAAATAATAAGATTAATAAACAGAGTTCCTGTCAACAGAGTTATTATCAGAATTCCTGTTAATCACAGCTCACGACAGGTGAGAAATGCTTAATAATAGTACAAATCATTTTCCATATTTCAATAACATTCAATGATCAATAAATAATGCCTGATGAACGATATAAGGATATGAGTACATGGTTATCCATCTGGAACATGCTAAACACTCAAACAAGCCAATCCAACCGATAACACGCCTCGACACCAAGTGCTTAGCCCGTAGGCTAACATTCCCCCTGTAACATGCCTTGGCACCAAGTGCCAAGCCTGAAGGCTTTACATCTGCCCTCGATAACACTCCAAACACTGTAACTTTAACACGATAGTCCGCAAAAAATGTTGGACTTCGGTATATTCAGTGGACAGGAAATACACAAGAATCATCATCTCATCTTATACCAATCCCGTATAGCGCACTACAACCTATCGGCATGCCAATCGTACTCTATCCTACATTCATCGACTCAAAATATTTCAATCAGTAATCAATACCATATCAATTCATTATTTTCATTCTCAATTACATGCATCAATATAATCCATCATTCTAAAATCAAGTTTATGTAATATAAATTTAAAATAAATTAAAATTATCCGAACGAACTTACCAGACTAAACTACAGCAACGACAAAGAATAGGGACTATTCTGTAATTTTCTCTTCCTCAATTTTCCACCGATTCTTTATATAAAATAATAATTTCATTCAATTCACTAATTTCATAGCAAAATCAACTCATTTTATGCAATTAAGTTCTTTTGACATCTTTACAAAATTGCCCCTAATATTTTACTTTCATTCAATTTAGTCTCTAAGCCCAAAATATGCAATTTAACCAATTTTAAACAAAACCAAATTTAGTTGAATTGTATAAGGCCTCTCTAAAGCCCATAATTACAATTATATCACATCAAGTATAAGTAATTTTATTATTTTAACAATTTAGTTCTTAAACGTTAAAATCATCAAAAACAACTTTATAAAATAGTCCTATCTAGTAACCAAACTCAATAATTTTTCATAAAACTTCAAGAACATACAAAACTCATTAATGGCATAACTCATAACATTTAAAATTTTTTCAAATTAGTCCCCAGGTTAGCTAGATCAAGCTAATATGAGCTCGAAAACATAAAAATTAATAAAAACATGCAAGGTTTACCTACCCAATCAAGGGACCCTAAGTGACCAAAGCTTGCTTCCCCCTTGGAAATGGAGTTTTGATTTTTAGATGAAAAAAATAAAGATGATGATGCCTTTTTAATTTTGTTATTCTTTAATTTTAACTTACCTTTTTACCTATTTACAAAATTAACCTTTAAAAATAATTGAAATTTCATGAATTCCATCACTTATACCGTCCCCTAATACCTCAATGGTAAATTTACCATTCAATGAGGGTTTAATTGCACAATTGGTCATTCAATTATATTAAACTCCAACTAAATAAGCTTAATTTCAATTTAACCCTAAACTAATTAGGACTAAATGAGCAAATAGCCCAAAAGTTAGTGGATTAATCATATCCACCACCACTTGGACTTTTTGAACATTGTTTAATTACCATTTTGGTCCTTTTACTATTTTAAATCTATAGTGATTAACTTTTACCTCTTTTATAATTTAATCCTTTTACCTTAATTAAGCAACCAGTCGTCAAAATTACCGGACCAAACTTCAATTCACCTATAATACGACTTTTTAAATATTTAATAAAAATATGCAAGGCCTTAAATTACATAAATGGGATCTCAATACCTTATTTTCAAAAATCACTTGACTTTTGAACTGAACCACTTATATTTATTTATTCTTTCAATTTATAAAAATAAAATATTAAGCCAAAATTCAATATAATATTATAATTGACTCGAAATATTAAATAATAATACGAACTTATTCGTCGGATTTGTGGTCCAAAAACCACTATTTCTAACAATACTGAAAAACGAGTTGTTACAAGACTTCTTCAAATGATGAACAAATGGTATCATCAGTTTATCGAGGCTGTTCCTCTAGGTCCCCGACCTCTAGCTCCTCCCTTCCCACCTCAAGTGATACCTTTTGCACCACAACCTCAAGGAAGTGATAGAAATGCATCCTAATTTGACCATTGAATAAGAGTCAGTAGAAATCTTAGCTCGAGAAATGAAAGATTTGAGAAAAAAGTGTGTGCCATTAGTGAAAGTCTTATGGCGAAGCCATAGTGTGAAAGAAGCTACTTGAGAACCATAAGAGCTGATGAAATCACAATATCACCACCTCTTTTCAGGTAAATTTCAAGGACAAAATTTCTTAAAGGACGGGAGAATTGTAACGACCTTATTTTAGAACAGGTTGAAAAATACGATTTTGAAACTCAATTTCGTAAACAGAGTCAATTAAATCATGAATAGAAGAATTTTCATATTTAGCATGAAAATGTATTAGAGTTTGATTGAGTAATTAAATTGGGAAAATCATTAATTATAGTTCATGGATTAAATTGTAAAATTTTAATCATTATTGAATTTTAATTTGAAAAATGCTTGAGGACCCAATTGGCAATTAACTAAAAGGCTTAATGGTTATTTAACCATTAAATTTTTGTGAATAAGTTGAATTTGATGCCATCCACTTATCTTTCATTAAGTAAGCTTAATTAGAAAATTAAGCAAATTTAATGGTTAAATATTCAGTTAATTAAGCTTAATGACATTTCTGATTAAAGTATATATAGCAAAGTGAGTGGGAGATGACAACATTCATCATCGTCTCCCTTATTTTATGTCGTCCCTAGCCAAAGGAAGGGAGAAAAATCATTTTTGTTTCTTTTCCAATTTGGTCCAAAATCCCTAAAGTACTTAAGTCCTTTCTTTGAATTTTTTATAGATTTTTTATCTAATAGACTTGATTAAGTTAGCACATGTATTAGATTTTCAAATTGTTAAGTTAAATGCAAGTTTATATTAATGGATATTTGATAAAATTGAGTTTGATTTTGATAGGAAATTGAAATATGAGTTTTGAGCATGTTACACTAAGTTAGAAGGTTGTGGAAAGTGATGGAATTGATTAGAAATTTAACTAAGCTTGATAATTAATTTTATGACATTAGAGACTAAATTGAATAAATTGAAAGTTGCTAAGAAATTATGCTATAGATTAGAAATATAAGGTCCTCAATAAAAGAATACGAAATTTGATTTTAATTTGATGTTAAATATAAAAAAATATGAGTATATCAGATATAGGTACTAAAATAAATAAAATGCAAACTATGCTTAATTATGTGTTTTTCATGTGATTGGCTGAAAACTAATATCGTTTCTATGATTGAATTATCATACATAGCTAAAGACAACGCCGGGTCGTCTCGAGATAAAGAAAAGGTGAGAACCATAGATGAGTACCTATTTTGATTTGTGCTTTCATGATTTGAATTAAATATATATGTATATATATTTATATGGCTTGTTACAAACTAGCTTGATTAAGGTAATGGCCCTACTTGTCTCGTGATTCGGTAAGTATTATATGGTAGATAACTTGTGAAAAATGTGTTGATATGCATATGATGACATGAAATGATATGAATTGATATAAATTAGTATTGTATGAAACTATGATATGTGATCATGTATAGTTAGCATATCATAGGATTAGTGTACAGGATTTTACTTCAGTTTATACCAATAAGGCGCGGAGCACATATTATACTTTGTACATTTTGATGAGATGCTAGGCGCATTTATTTACTTTGGTTTATATCGATGAGGCGCGAAACAAATATTATACTTCGAACATACTGATGAGGCACTGAGTGTCAGATATTTTGGTGTAGTTGTTGGATAATCTGTATATCCATCTTAAGTCTATGTCCGATTAATAGGGATAATGAACATATATTTTGTTTATTGACATTTGATATGATATGGTAATTGTGAATAATGTATCCTATATATATTAATGTTAAAGATGTTATGTGAAGTACCATGTGGTTTGATTTTTATGAACCTTGAGGGTCGATCCAATTGTAAAATGAATAAGTGGATTAAAGATAGAAATGAGAAAATAAAATGGATTTTATGATATGCTATGATATATATGAAATTTGGATATGATGATAAAAGGGATTATATGTTCATGTATGAAACATCAAATGAAATATGGTATGAGGCTATGCACATGAGACATGAAATGCAAGCTTGATTTACTTAATAGTTGGATCATATATTGATTGTATTTGATATCTTATTTCTATTTGATTATTTATTTAAATCATGTTAGCACCATTGAGCCTCATTGCTCAACATACGATTTGTTTATTTTGTGCGCAAGTATTGTATATTTCAAAGTCTCCAAGTGATCAGTAGCATCTAGATTCAACTTTTGACTTAGCAAGTTTGTACAATTTCAATATGTTAATAGCAAGTGACATGTACCTATGTTGAGTTGGTCTTTAGTTTTGAGTTGTCATTTTGATACTTATGTTTGGAAATGTTATACTTAAATATGACCATATAAGTGTTAATTTAATGATATAATGATATGCTTTCTTATCCAAGTTATGTGATGCTATGATTTTAATTTGAAAAGTTACTTGTATGCCAAGTAAATTATTGTGATGCTAGACTTTAGAACGAATAGGTATGTACTTGAGATCATGCACTTATAAGGGATTCATATGTTGAGAATGATGAATTGACATTTGAATTAACGCCTAAAATGCTATGTGATGAGTTTTTAGGTCACTTTGACCATTTGGTATTAGTGCTTGATAGTGTCGTGGCATCAAGCCTCTGTTCTTGTAGTCGCGACTCTCCCCTGCTGAGATCGCGACATTGAGCCTCATGTCCTCAAGGTCACGATGTTTCTTTGTTGAATTCGTGACGTCAAATTCTTGTTTTCAAGGTTGCAACTTACCTCAATTGAAGTCGCAACATCATGCTTCCACCCTTAGTGTCACGACATTCATCCTTCGATGTCGTGACTTAACCCTTATATTGGTAAATGTTACATTTTAGTCCTTCATTTGTTACCGATGTTTTATAAGAGCTCTCATAAGTTCACTGATAACTCGGATTTGAATAAATAATGTGTTTTTATTAAGATTAGAAACTTGATTACTTGTATGACTTGTTTATTTGATATTAAAATGCAATCAAAGTTGCTTCAGCAAGGAATGTGGCATCTCACATCTCAGATCTGACAAACTGGTTGGGTGTAGGGTGTTACATAGTCTATTAATAAATGTAAATAAAAAAAGCTATCGCTTCGTTCCCTTTTCCTACTACTACGTAAATAAAAAAAGCTATCGCTTCGTTCCCTTTTCCTACTACTTGATTTTCTCTACTACTCCAATGGATTTTTCGCGAGTATTTTATTTGCATGATTTTTTAAATTTATTCCAAAATAAGTTTTATATATATATGATTTTATATGTGCATTATTATATTTAGAAATATATGTAAAACAATTTTGAAATAATTAAAATTAAAATTTAAAAATAATATAAAATTATCAATTAAATTCTATTGTTAATATTTAATCTAAATATTTGTTAAGAATAAAGTTTATTATAAAAATTAAAGACATGATAAGGGTAATTTCATAAATTATCATTACATTCCTAGGAAGATGCTTAGTGAGCCAAATGTGATAATATAATTTTTCCGGTGTTTTATGAGATGTCTCTTTTATTTATTTCAAAATTTTAAAACATCAATTCACCTCCTCTTGATATATTTCGAGGTTAACAAGTTTTTAATTATCACATGTTTATTGTTTTGTGGTGTGTGCAAAAATTCTTTTAATTTTTTTTGCCATGTACTAATTTATAAATTTGTCATAGTGTTTATAGGAGAAAAGAATATGCA
The DNA here is from genome assembly GCF_025698545.1 of Gossypium raimondii. Classification (NCBI taxonomy): domain Eukaryota; kingdom Viridiplantae; phylum Streptophyta; class Magnoliopsida; order Malvales; family Malvaceae; genus Gossypium; species Gossypium raimondii. The sequence goes on along the minus strand of NC_068567.1, from coordinate 19,918,428 downwards.
TTTAGTGTTTCTTTCTAATTATGATTAGTTTTTGTTATTATAAATTTTCTGATTTTTATTTGAAAATTTTAATTAAGTTTGAAGAAATTCTAAAAATATTATCAGTAAAAATATTGCAAATAGGTTTCCACTTTCTACTAATTGTTTTGAAAAACTACTCTTTATTTCAATTTTTTTAATTAAATAAAATCCTAATTAGAATCTAATAGCATATTTGGTTCATATGAATGGTAATTGTAATACCCAATTTTAGCCCGGGCTCACATATGGAAACATAATTTTTGAGGATATGCAATCTTATATATGATATGCAATCGTAGATATGATATGCAATCTTAGATATGATATGCAATCTTAGATATGATGTATAATCTTTGATATGATATGCAATCTTAGAAGATATGATTTTGTAATCTTAGAGATACCCTTTAATCTCAGCCGTTGATGTAATTGATCTGTACTGTTGGATTTGGGGAGGCTCAACTATAAATAGAGGCCTCTCCCTTCATTGTAAAAGGGGGAAAAAAAAAGGAGGAAGAGGAATAAAAAAGAGAACGATTGGCAGTTTTTTAAAGGTGGCTTACTATTTTTTTTTCTTTCGATTATTTTTTTACTTATTAAAGGGGGAGAAGGTGATACCACTGCAAATTTTATTTATTTATTTTATTTAGCCCCTCCGCCTTTTAATGTTTTTGTAATTAAGTTTTTTTTATTTTTATTTTTCTTAATTTACCCTTTTATTTATTTTTATTTCAATTGGGTCTAAGTTGAACGGCGTCGTTTTAGAGGAGAAGGGAAAATTTCCCTTCCAGCCCCTCTATGTAATTCGCGCGTTCAAATTAATCCTTTTACTTTTATTTATTTGCGGATTTACCCCAATTTTTTTATTGCAATTCAATTTAGTTTTTCTTTTATTTCTTTTCATTTATTTTATTAATTAATAACGTAATCATCTTTTTTATTTTTATTTTTATTTTTTTAAAAATCTATACATGTATATTTTATGCACATTTTTTAAACTTATATTTTCTCACATTTATATATATATGTACGTATATATATTTTTAATGTACTCATTATTTAATTGTTTTTATCTATATATATTCCTTTTATATGTACGTGTATATATTTATTTTTAACGAATATTTTTCCTATATTTTTTAAATGAATATTTTCATCTTTATATGTATATATTTATGATTTTTAAAATGATTAAATACTCACTTTTCCTTTTAAAACACACCTTTTTTATTATTTTATATATGTACATATAATTATATTTTCTTTATTTTCATAAGTATATTATGTATTATATATATGTATAAATTCTATAACCTAAAATTTTATTTGTAAATTATATTTATATTTTTAATCTTCATAACTTCCATGTGTATATTATATGTCTTCTAATCTTTATTTATTTTGTTTGCTATCCCATCCATTGTATAATTGTGTTTACATTTAATATTTTGCATGTCATGGATTACCTTTTTTTATTTCGTTTATTCATTTGCTTATATTATTTTTATGTCGATGATGTATTTATTATTATTATTATTATTATTATTATTATTATTATAGCATTTGTATGTATAAAATCACGTTACATAATTTTTACTCAAATTTAAAGATAGAAAATTTTTAAAATTGAGATAATGTTCGTATTTGGGATTTTCAAGGGAATTGAGCCCTAACGTATTGGGTTCCAATTTTCTTCGTTAAATCCGACAATCGAGCATTTCTCTTCAATCAAGAAAATAATAAAAACTCATTATTGGGAATTCAACACGTGTCCTAACGTATTGGATGTGACGCATTGATTTCTCGAAATGAAGATTTTTTTAAAAATCATGAAGGAAATATTCCGAGTTTGAGATTCTAAAGGAATTGTGCCCTAACGTATTGGGTGTGATTTCTTAAATCTTGGATAAGTGGATGTTCTTTTAAAGTAAAGGAAATATTCCGAGTTTGGGATTCTAAAGGGATCGTGCCCTAACGTATTGGGCGTGATTTCTTAAATCTTGGATGAGTGGATGTTCTTTTAAAGTTTTATTGTATAAGTATTCTGACCTAATTTATTTTGGAGGAAATTAGAATGTTGTGTCCTAACGTATTGGGTGTGGCATTTTTGCTTCTCTGAATTGAAAAGGGTCTTAATATGCAACGTTTTAAGTTTTTAAAGATTATATTTTTAAAATTTTCGACCTTAAGACATTAATTAATTAACTAGGTACCAATTTTTGGGCGTAATGAGGGTGCTAATCATTCCTCATGCGTAACCGACTCCCGGACCCGTTTTTCTAAAATTCATAGACCAAAGTCGTTTTTAGGTGACCCAATCACACCTTAATAAAAGATTGGTGGCGACTCCCAATTTTCATTTTTTAAAGTCGACAACCTTAAAATTTTTTATTTTTCAAAAATGGTTTCGACAGTGATGTTATTCAAGCCATATTTGACACGGTCCCTCCATTCAGTAGTTTGGTTGTTAGTAATATCATTCAGACGAATAAGTGATTATAACCTAATTCAATAAAAACGTTGAATAGCCATTCAAGGCATCACCCTCCAAATGACTATTTGGTGCTTCTAGGAATGCAACAAAAAAAAATTCCCGTTTTACCCAACTCAACACATCTTGCAACAACATAACCCGCAAATTAAAAAGAAAAAAATAATAAAAGAAATAGTTAAAAAAAAAAAAGAGAGGATATAAGTGCTTGGATTTAGTTTAGAAAGACAAATCTAAACAAATCTATCAGATTGGCTATATCAAGGCTTGAATTCCTTGTTCACAAGATTTGGTGGAATTGAAATTGATGACCAACAAAGCTTGCGATCTCGCCTCCATCTTTGTTCTTTCTTTTCCTACAAAGTTCGTTTTTCTCCTTAATGATTCATGTTTGTTTGGCCAAAAAATATGATTATGAATTTGAGCATTTTCATAGAGCTTTCATACTTGAAAACTTGAGGAAAAGGAAGATAATAGAAAGAAAAATAACACATCAAAAAATAGAAAATGACGGTGAATTTTGGGCCAACATTCGACCAATTGTGAGCCAGTGACAGTGGGAAGCAATGCCTAATAGTGGCAAGTTGTAGGTTTCTGGAAAATTGTAGAAGGGGACTCGTAAGGTAGAGGTAGAGGGAGAAGAAAATGGGGAAAAAAGGGGGAGAGAAAATCTGTCACAAATAATCATGTTTTAATATAATTTAATACGTCAGTAACTATAAAGTTTGATAAAAATAAATATTTATATAAATAAATAGATTGAAATATGATTAAATTATATATTATTTTATTAAATTATATTTAATAATAATTATGTTAAAATATAATTAAATTATTTATTTTTATTTTATTAAATTATATTTAATAATAATTTTTAAAATTTAATAATAATAGCAATTATCATCTACCTACAAAAAATTATATTAAGGGTATTTTGGTCATTTAAGTCTTTTTCTTTATGTTATTAAAATATTTATTCCATTCAACCAAACACAAAAATACTATTACAACTCTACTCTATTTCATTAAACCAAAGAATTGAATTACAGATCTCTAACTCTATTCCATTATAAATTTATTCAGTAAGTGTTTTAGATGGAGAAATAATTTGGTAAATAATTATTCATATTACTATAGACGATTAATATAATATTTATTGAAAGAATATATTAAAATTTTCAAAACTTTGATTTCTTTGTAGTAATAAATTCTTTTTGGCACTACGCCAGTGGTTGCGGGCGTAATGTATAGGGGGAATTCCAGCAACAACGACCGCTAACGTGCGCCTCTCACTCTCCTCGACAAATTCCATTAACGCCACCGTTTTCACTGCTCGTCGTCCCTCTGGTAGGTCTGTTTTATTTTCCAATCTCTCTATCTCTACCTATTTCTTGAGGTCTTTTTAGTTATTTTGGAAACCCTAGATTTTTGTTATTTCTTTTTCATTCATTCTTTTCGAAATCTTATTTCCTCATTGGGTTACGTGCAGTAGAGGGAGAGTAGGACCTAGGCATTGACGATAGTTTGTGAAAACTCTTTAATCGGAAGAAACTCTATCCATATTTAGCTGTAAATAGAATTTTTGTGAACATTTCAGGATTGGTTGAGGCTTGGAACTTTTGGCTTATGGCTTTAGTTGCTTGTATGAAGGATTCGAAATTATGAACTTTGCGTTTTTGGTTGTGGAGAGATGGAAAGTGATGATGGTTCAAACTTGAAGGCAGGTCCACGATTGCAAATTGATTTGGGAATAATGTGGAGCTAGGGTTAGGAAAGGTTTCATTACAGAATTCCTTTGAAAGTTAGGAACTAGAAAATGGATGGTGGTGGAGGCTCTAAGAAAAGATTAAAGGTCACAGCGGCGGAGGTTGGTGTTGATTCAGATGATGATGAGCCCATTTTGTCTTTGTTGAAGTTAAGGAGGCCTAAGAATCCTAAAAAGGATAAGGCTGGATTGGAAGGCAGTGCCGGGAAGTTCCAGAAGGTTGAAGTTAAGGCAGGTAAAACTGTGGACAAAGATGAGGAGGATTTTGGGGGAATGAATGATACATTGGCCAGCTTCAGAAAGAAGTTAAAGGATCCTAAAAAAGATATTGATCCAGGAGCAATGAGGGTAAGGAGTAATTCTTTGAATAAGTCTGTGGAGGGTGGTGGAATTTTGGATGGGAAATCTGTGTCGAACACTGATGTGAAAGGTCAGGATATTGGTGAAGACAGGTCTGATGTGGCTACTGATAAAGTTGTTGGAAAAAAGCGTACAGGGAAAGTAAGGAGAACCAAGTCAGATTCAAAAACCAAGCCCAGTGAGGTTGATGATGAATCCAGAGCTAAACTTGAGGAAGATCAGAATGAGGGAGGTTTGTCGCCTGGGGAAGGTTTGTATCAGTGTTCTCACAAGGCACAATCTGCTTCAGTAGGGAAATCTTGCCCAATTTTGTGTTTGAAACATAATTGCGAGGCTGCTCATCATGCTTCTGATTCAAAGAATCCTAGCAGAAATTGTGGTGATAGTTCTCATTCAGTTTCTAGTTCAAGCTTCTCGCATTCATCCTCCAAAGAATGCAACACAGCTGAGAATCAAGGATTTGACCACAGTTTGTATCAACAAGAAAGCATTTTGGAACCAGGTGACTTAACTGTTGAAAAGGATCCTACAGAGCATCCATGTAGGTCATCTAAAGTTTGTGACAAGGATTGTCATTCCAACATTGAGCTCAGGGACAATTTCTCAGCAATTGACCTGAGGAGTAAACCAGGAACTGAAAGTTCACAACAAAATAAACTTAATCTGTCGCTGTCTGTTGTTGATTCACTGAAGATGGAAGAAACTTGCACTGACGTTCCAAATTCTTGCGCTGAGGAATACTCTTTAGAAACTTCCATTCATCCCAATGAACTTGTTGCCTCCATTCAGAGGTGCAACTCTGCTCTGCATCAACCTTCTGAAGATGCAAGCCATGGTGCTTGTGGTCCCACCCATGATACTGTTTTCATCAGCAAAAAGGCCAATGTTGACTCTCCCATTTCAACACCTGATGAAAATGAAAGTTGCCATGAAGATGCAGTCTCTCTCCCTAGTTCTGAACTAAAAAACAGCAAGTCATCAGCTTTCCAGCGAGGTGGGCGCAATATTAAAAAGCGTAGACATGGAGATATGGCTTATGAAGGGGATGCTGATTGGGAAAATTTGCTAACTGAGCAAGGTTTTTTTGGAAATCAACAATTTGCAGACAGTGATCATTCCTTTAGAGCAAGAGAGAAGTTTGATGAGGCAGCAGTATCATCTGGACTGAAAGCTTGTGCTGTGGGGCCAGTTGAGAAGATCAAATTTAAGGAGGTGTTGAAGTGTAGAGGTGGTCTACAGGAATACTTGGAATGCAGGTTTGTGAATATGTATATAGTTTTGTTTGCTGTTTATAATTGTTATGAATGTTTATGAGTATTGGTTCCTTTTTATGTTCATATTCTGTTTTTGTTTTAAACGATAAGCTATAGCTGTTAATTACACCGAGACCTTGGGTGCCAGCTTGCCAGGTAGCATCTTTTGTAGTAATTTTTACTTTTATGATCTGTGGTTTGGCATCTAGAATCATTCATAAAATTTAAGGATTTGTACTTAGTCACTTCCTTTAATAGGAGTTGATATGATTTCTAATTTCCAATGTGCTGCCTTCGGATTTTCTATTTTATAATTATGTTTTCTTCAATGGAATTTAATTCCTTGGTGCTGCAGGAATCATATCTTAGGTCTTTGGAGTAAAGATGTTAACCGCATTTTGCCTCTTGTTGACTGCGGTGTTAGTGACACTCCTTCAGAGGGTGAACCATCCCGAGCTTCCCTAATTAGGGAGATATATGCATTTCTTGATCAGGGTGTAAGTGTTTGCTTTGAAATGAGTGAAATTTTATCTATATGTTAGTTGATGGATATCTTTTTTGCTCATATTTTAGTAACTTCGGATTTTATGTTGATAACCTCTCTTTGCAGGGTTACATAAACTTTGGAATTTCTTCAAAGAAAGAGAAGGCTGAGCTTAGTGTTAAGGACAACTACAAACTTCTCGAGGGAAGAAAAAGTGATGGTAATTCTGTTGCCTCTGTTGCTGATTCAGAGGATGGAGTTGCCTTTATCCTTGGTCAGGTCAAGAATTCTAAAGCTTCTATGGATGCAAAGACTGGTCTTAGAGTTGTTGATGAAAACCAGGCATCTGAAGCGACAATAGCAATAGCTGAAGTATTGGTTGATTCAATCACACCAGAATTACCTTATAAATGCCAGCAAAATGGCAGCTTTAGTGCAAAATTGAACACTGGATTGATTAGTTCGCAGGTTTCTAGTAGTGATCTATCTTGTGATGCAACTGATGTTGGAGTAGCCCCTGTAGTAACTCCAGAAGAAAGGAATGACTCACAGTATGTTCAATCTGCAACTTATGATAAACCTGACGGGAATCATCAGCTGCTGAATGATTCAGAGGTCAGAAAGAACATCATAGTTATTGGAGCTGGTCCTGCTGGATTGACTGCTGCACGCCACTTGAAACGTCAGGGATTTTCTGTAGTTGTACTTGAGGCTAGGGATAGGATAGGAGGTCGTGTTTATACTGATTGCTCCTCTCTTTCAGTACCTGTGGATCTTGGGGCTAGCATTATTACTGGAGTTGAGGCTGATGTGTCAACTAATAGAAGACCAGATCCATCCTCATTGATTTGTGCACAGTTGGGGCTAGAGTTAACTGTGTTGAATAGTTCCTGTCCTCTTTATGACATTGTATCTGGTCAAAAGGTTCCTGCTGACCTGGATGATGCTCTTGAAGCTGAATACAATAGTCTTCTTGACGATATGGTGTTTCTTGTTGCTCAAAAAGGTAAAAAAGCAATGACAATGTCTCTTGAGGATGGTTTAGAATATGCCCTAAAAAGGCATCGGATGGAAGAAATAGGAGCAGATATTGAAGAAACAGAATCACATTCTTCAGTGGATGCTTTCTATGACTCAAAAGCAAGCAATATCTTTGGATTTCCTCGAAAAAAATGTTCCGAAGAGGAGATTTTGAGTCCTCTTGAGAGAAGGGTCATGAATTGGCACTATGCTCACTTGGAGTATGGCTGTGCTGCTTCGCTTAAGGAAGTTTCTCTTCCCAACTGGAATCAGGATGATGTTTATGGCGGCTTTGGAGGAGCCCATTGTATGATTAAAGGGGGTTACAGTACGGTGGTTGAGTCTCTTGGAGAAGGGCTTCTGATCCACTTGAACCACGTAGTCACAAATATTTCATACAGCCCAAAGGGCCCGGGGGTTGATAATAGTCATCATAGGCAGGTCAAAGTTTCCACATCAAATGGCAGTGAGTTTTCAGGAGATGCTGTGCTTATCACTGTGCCACTTGGTTGCTTGAAAGCAGGAGCCATAAAGTTTTCTCCTCCGTTGCCCCAATGGAAACATTCTTCCATACAGCAGCTTGGTTTTGGAGTACTTAATAAAGTCGTCTTGGAATTCCCAGAAGTTTTTTGGGATGATACTGTGGATTACTTTGGAGTGACTGCTGAGGAAACAGATAGTAGAGGCCATTGTTTTATGTTTTGGAATGTCCGAAAAACTGTTGGGGCTCCTGTTCTTATCGCCTTAGTGGCTGGTAAGGCAGCTATTGATGGTCAAAATATGAGCGCATCAGATCATGTAAACCATGCTGTAATTATTCTCCGTAAACTTTTTGGAGAGGCTTCAGTTCCTGATCCTGTTGCCTCAGTTGTTACTGATTGGGGAAGGGATCCTTTTAGTTATGGCGCTTACTCCTATGTTGCCATAGGAGCATCTGGAGAAGACTATGATATGTTGGCCAGGCCTGTTGAGAACTGCTTGTTTTTTGCTGGAGAAGCTACCTGCAAGGAGCATCCTGACACAGTTGGTGGTGCAATGTTGAGTGGGCTTCGGGAGGCTGTGCGATTAATTGACATATTTACCACTGGAAATGATTATACAGCCGAAGTAGAGGCAATGGAGGCTGCCCAGAGACATTCCGAATCAGGAAGGGATGAAGTTAGGGACATAATTAAGAGACTTGAAGCAGTTGAACTTTCTAATGTCTTGTACAAAAACTCTTTGGATCGTGCTCGGATTTTAAGCAGGGAAGCTTTACTGCGGGACATGTTCTTTAATGTGAAAACCACTGCAGGACGATTGCATCTAGCCAAGAAGTTGTTAGGTCTCCCGGTTGAATCCTTGAAATCCTTTGCTGGGACAAAGGAAGGGCTTAGCACACTCAACTCATGGATGCTGGTATTATTACTTTTCACTATTTATTATCCGTCCTTGATTCCTAATATGGCTTTGTTCTACTAATGCATGTATTTAATGGCATTAAATAATGACTGATATTTATTGTGTTCACATTGAAATTTATAGGACTCAATGGGGAAAGATGGGACGCAACTGTTGCGCCATTGTGTTCGTCTTCTTGTGCTTGTTTCAACTGATCTACTTGCAGTTCGTTCATCAGGTACTTGTTTATATTGTGCTATGTAAGTATTTTTTCATAATGTACTTGCCTGGTATGTGTGAAGTTTTTGTTTGTACATTAATTTTATGATGGCTTTTCCATTTAGTAGTATATGAAGACAAAAGTAGCTACAATGACATTATATTATTAACTTCTTTTAGGCATAGGGAAAACTGTGAAGGAAAAAATTTGTGTGCATACAAGTCGTGATATACGTGCTATAGCAAGCCAGCTGGTTAATGTTTGGCTTGAAGTCTTCCGTAAGGCAAAAGCTTCTTCAAAGAGAAAATCCCTTAAAGATCCAGCTTCAGGAAAGCCACCTCTGCACTCACAGCATGGTGCTTTTGAGAGTAAAGAAAGCTTGCAGGATCCATTTTCTGCTGGAAAGCAGTATCCTTTAAACATAAAGGAGAATGGCAAATCACTTGATATTGAGGTGGAAGCTGTCAACCAAGGAATGTCAGAGGAAGAGCAGGCTGCCTTTGCTGCTGAAGCAGCTGCCCGAGCTGCAGCAAAAGCAGCTGCAGAGGTATGTCTTTCTTTTACCCTTTCAACAATGGCATATTAATATTGATGCATTGTCCTTGAACAGCTGTTACTTGGATGCCACTTGCAGACGTCTTTTCTGTGCTTTTGGATGTTTGGCTTTATCTTGTTTCCTTTAAACACCAAAAGATTTATAGAGCTTATACCCTGTTTTGGTGTTAACTCTTTCAGCATCAGCCTTCTCGACAATCCTTAAGGCTTTCTATTGTGAAAGAATTGAATGAATGCCTCTTTTTTACTTTCTATCAAGTTGATTGACTGGTCGAATTTGGGATAACTTATGATAGTATTTGACATTAATTTAAAAATGCAAAGAGTTGCCTAACATTGCAGTAATCAAATTAGTCATGTACATTTTTTTTTTCATCTTCAATAAAAAAATATTTCCTTTCTTTTCTGCTGTGATCATGGACTTGTGTTCAAAAAGAGATTAACTATTGTACTTCGCAGGCACTTGCATCCACAGAAGCTAACTGCAACAAATTACTGCAGCTTCCTAAGATTCCTTCTTTTCACAAATTTGCCAGAAGGGAGCAATACGCACAAATGGATGAAGGGAAATGGCCTGGTGGTGTTTTTGGAAGACAAGATTGTATATCAGAAATAGACTCTAGGAACTGCAGAGTCAGGGACTGGTCTGTTGATTTCTCTGCTGCTTGTGTTAACCTTGACAATTCCGGAATGTCAGTAGATAACCTGTCTCAGAGGAGCCACTTGAAACTCAGAGAACACTCTGGAGAAAGTTTGGCTGTGGATAGCAGTATCTTCATGAAAGCATGGGTTGATACTGCTGGTAATGGGGGGATCAAGGATTATCATGCCATTGAGAGATGGCAGTCTCAAGCAGCTGCTGCTGATCCAGATTTCTTCCATCCTACAAATTTCAAGGATGAGGAAGATTCAAATACTAGTTCAAGGCAACCAACCTGGAAGAATGATGGGCGAGCTAATGAGAGCTCCGTCTCCCAAGTTTCTGTAAACAAGGAGCGATTTGAAAATCATCCCCATGGAGCTGATCGTATTAAACAGGCTGTCGTTGATTATGTTGCATCATTGCTAATGCCCCTTTATAAGGCAAGAAAAATTGATAAGGAGGGATACAAATCGATAATGAAAAAAACTGCAACAAAGGTTTTTCTTTTCTTTCACTCATTAGCTCTCAATTTTTTTGTTGCCTCTATTTCCAGTCTGGTCTTAGGTTTTTGATCTTGTACCAGGTAATGGAGCAGGCAACAGATGCAGAGAAAAACATGGCTGTTTTTGAATTTCTTGATTTCAAGCGCAAAAACAAGGTATGCATATGCATTTTAAATGTCCTGTATTAGCTTATATTATTTACCCTGGCTACCTATAGACCTGTTGGTTTTTTTTCTTCCTTTTTTCATCCCCAATTTTAAATATTCTCTGACACAAACTACCAGCTTTGTAATTGCTGTTGAGATGTTAAAGCCAGGGATTTATTGCTTTTGTTATGCTTCATTTGTACATTAACTTTTATTTATGATTCTTATTATTATAGTTTTCTTCTTCACAATCATTTTAACAGACTTTCATTGCTAAACTGATTAGTTCTTGCTTTCCCTTTTACTATGAACAGGACAACTGCTTCTTTTATTAGATAGCTAACCTTGATGCTTCATTCTTACAGATGTGTTATATTCCTTTGTGAAAATGGATACTTAATGGTATTATATGATTTGTTTTTGTAACTAAACTTAATTTGGATGCTTTTAACATGCAGATTCGTCCCTTTGTAGACAAATTGATTGAGAGGCACATGGCAATGAAGCCAACCATGAAACTATGATGTTGTTAAGGATTGACTAGTTATGCTTTATTGGTTGCTTCTCTGCAAGATGTATAAATGCCTCTCCCTGCTTGAGTTCACTGCCTTAAATTATGGTGATGCTGGAAAGAGTTATACAATCTACAGTTCATGATCCAGGTGTCCATAGAACAGAAAAACCATGGTTCTGTGTTTTGCAGTCTTGATTGACTCTCAAAGAGGAAAGCAAAAGTTGCTCAAATTGAAGCCTTATTGCATATTTGATCAGAACTGGTACCGGAATATGGTAGAAGCTTTTTGGATGCTGAATTAGTTTCTTTATTATAAATGAGATCAGTGAAAGTATTGTGGCTATGCATCTCTTGGGAAACTGATTGGCATTGAAGATGGCATCAAGATCGTTGTATTATTGGCACAAAGGCAATACTTTAAAGGGTGGTGGTTAAGATCCAAAATTTTATTCTTGGATTCCCACAGATTAGACATTACTTGTCTTTTCTTTTTCCTTTTTATTTTGATGTGTACAGCTTAGAATTCTTTTAGTGATGACAAGCATACAGAGATCATCTATCTGGAAATACTTCAACGTTATCCTGATTTTTTAACTGAGCATCAATTGCTAACTTCAATTTCTTTCTTCAATTCATTGTTGAAGCAATGATGTTTACATGCGTGAAATAAATCCAAGGGGCAATAACTACATTTTTTGTAGTGGGGACGGGTTGAACTGCATGCAATCAGTACACAGGAAATATTGTTTTCATCATTCCATGATAAAAGCCTTTGAGCTATTTCCTATATGACATTTACATTGAAATTATTAGATGAGTTGCTTGCCCGCTGGTATTGGTTTAGATGGTATTGAAGTTGTAGAACACATATTAATATTGTATATCACATCTGCTGGGTAAGTTAGAGGAATGCACTATGGAATACTAGGTGGCCATTTCATTTTATATACTTCTTTATGCTGAATGTCAATGGAATATATTTGTCATTTCTCGGTTACTAGTTCATTGCTAACACCTCATTTTGGAATTCCAGATTTGTAAAATGTTGCGGCTGGCCAGTGGCCGATGCGAGGTATGAGCTCTTTTGCCTCTTAAACCTGCTAAATTCTTAGTGGAAACTATTGTGCGACCGCAGGTTGGGTTATATTATTGCAAAACTCAAATTAATATAGCTGGACCTCAAATATATTTGTGCGTGTGTGTGTTTTTAAACATTGACTTCATAAGCAATAGAACAAACTAGATGCAACTGCTTTAGCATGATGGTTTTGGTCCCCATCAAACATTAAGGTAGAGATCTTCACTGGTACTCTATGGAACTTTGGTTGCTTCTGAAGATTTATCCCCTTATCTCCAGGTTAATGGAGCTATGGTAGGTTTGTGCTGTGATCTTGCATTTTGCTTACAGTTGACACCTGAATGATTTTAGGGTCATTCAGTTACAAATTAATCTGTTTACCTGAAAATTTGCTTTGCCTTATATACATATACATTGTACAAAGGAGGCGACAGCCTACAGATGGGGAAGTGATACAGATTTGAAGGCCAAATGAGTTGAAGGTTTCTTTTTAATGATGATTATCTGAATTTGGGTTAAAGTTTTTTATCATTTGTTGTTTGTATAAAACTTAATGCTTGTGAAAGTTCACCCATAAGGAAGAGGGGATGTTTGAAGCCATATTTGGGAAGTGTTGGGTGTCTTCGTTATTTTCAGGGGGAAATGTGTTGCTCACATGGAGGTTAAGCTTCGAGAAATGCCTTATGCTAAAAATTGGATAAAAGATTGCTCTTTTCTCTCCTTAAAAAATAAATCCATATATCCATAAACGTTCCCTAACTTTTAAATAAGAGAAGAAATGTGTTTTAATGCATTTGAGTTTTCTTTTCCGATTTTACTTTTAGTATTTAATAAATGGCTTGTACTTTTCTTGTTGTTTTAAGTTAATAAATTCAATGAAAAAAAAAAAGGCTGAATCATCATGTATTCGTGACCTGTTTGTCTGGCTGGGCCAACAAACTGTCAGTTCAACTTTTTTATTTAATGCGAATATGAAAAGAACAAAAAATGCCACCTATGTTTTTTACTTTAGGGAGCAATTAATAAGAAATGAAGGGTTTGTGATGTAAATGAAAATTCTACTTTAAATTCAGTGATTTGCAATGTAAATTACCCAAGGATGTAACTATTGAATATGATTCTCCTTCATTACTTAGTAATTTATAATTTTCAATCGATATTTGGTTTGGATAATGTTTGATTAGCAATAAAATTATTTATTTTAAATTACTTAGAATATTATCTATATAATGTTAGATTATTGTGTTTGATTCAAGTGTTTTGAATGCAAGATTTTGTTATTTAGTCTATACAATAAAATATAATCTTGAAAATATTGTTTACTAAATCATCCTTCCTATTTTTTTCTAGTGTTCAGATAGTAAGCTAACAAATTTTAGGTTTTACTTATGTGTAAAATTTGATTAATATCAACTGTATCAATTGATTTCACATGTAGGTGGGTGATACAATTTTTTCCATTTATTTTGGATTTGTTGAATAATAGATTGTTATATGTTGATTGTTGAAGGATTTTTATTGTTTAATGTATAGAATAATATTTTTTTCTTGTTTATTTTGAATTCATTTAGACTTTATTTGATTGAGTAGAAAGAAAATTAAAAGATGAAAAATTGAAGGATAGAAAAATAGAAAGATGAGAAACATAAAGTTTCTTTCTATAGGTGTGCTTGGTAGGGAAGATGAAAAAATAGAAAGAAATGGTAGAGTTGAAAAATGAAAGGAAATAATGTAGAGCACTTGAAAAATGCATAATTTTGAGCTAACGCATACATTTCTCTTTCATTTTCTTTCCTCTCATCATTCTAATTTGGAAGTATTGATTTTTTTTTTACATTAGGATGAAAAATGATAATTTCTCTTATTTTCTTTCCTCTCACTTTTCTTCTTTACCAAGCATAAATTTATTTTCTTTCTCTCAACCAAATAGGCCCTTACGTTTTGCTTGATAGAGTGGGAGGAAAATTAGAAGGATGAAAAATTGAAAAAATATAAAACTAGAAGGATGAAAAACATTATTTTTCTTTCCATGGGTGTGTTTGGTAGGAGAGATGAAAAAAATGGTTGTTCTTGTCATCCATTGCTTGGTAGAAGTGAAAATTGTAAGGAAAGAAAATAAAACATTTGAAAAATATATAATTTTGAATTGACAAACACATATCTCTCATTTTCTTCTCTCATCATTCCAATTTGACAAGATTGATTTTTATATATTAAGATAAAATGATTACTTCTATTCTTTTCTTTCATTTTTTTTCAACCAAACACACTCAAAATTTATTTTCTTTTCACTTTTGCTTTCCTTTCTCTTATCCGTCCACTTTTCCACCCAAATAAGCATACTCTTAGTAATGAATTGTATTTGTGAATTTTATTAAAGATGATTTCTATATATTTGAAGAATATTTTATATTTGAAATTTATTTAATCTCATTTTTCTATATTTGTAAATAACTTTCTACGCATATCAAATTTTTGAAAAAGTAGTGATAAATTTTAAAGGGTACACCAAAACAGATTAGTACTAATAGAAAAAGATATGTTTAGTACAATACTGACTACCTCAATTTCAATGCAAAAAAAATGCAATCTCCTATCATGCCATCCTTTTCTATATTTTAACTAGAAGTGTTCATGAGTTGGCTTGGTCAAGTTCGAGTCAAGTCCATGTATGGTATTAATATCATATTATAGTTGTCTAGGTTAACCCGACCTAAAAAAAAAAAATCTCAAATTTTGCTCAAGCTTGTCATATTTATAAATGGTTAACTCAAGTCTGTTTAGAACTGCTCATATTATATTTTAATTTATTTTAAAAATATATCATGTTTGAAATATTTATAGGAAAATTATTTGATACATTTAGTGTCTGCTTGGTTGGATGAAAAAGAAAAAGGATGGGAGGAGGGAGTGGAAAAGTGAAAAGAAAAAAAAATTAAGTGTGCTTGGTAGAGAAGAAAAGTGAGAAGAAAGAAAATATAAGAGATTGTCATTTTCCATCCAGATGTATAAAAGCCAATTTTTTCCAAATTGGAATGACGAGAGAAGTGAAAATAAGAGAGACGTGCATGTTAATTCAAAATTATACATTTTTCAGATGTTTTATTTTTATTTTTTTATTTTTCAACTCTACTTGTGGAAATATTTTTTTTCCAATTTTCTATTTTCCTATTAAACCAGTCCAAGGATTTGAGTAGAGTAGGCTCGACCCAACTTGGGCTAGACTTGGATAGATATTTTAGCATGTCAAGTTGAGCAACCCAATTTAAATAAAAAAATACTTTTTTTTATATTTTATTAATGTTTGAATAGTAAAACGGGTTTTTGGATTAGGCTGGCTTAAAAAATAGGCTTGGGCATGAAATCTTTTTGGGGATCAGCCCTACTCAACCTATATATACCTCTATTTTCCTACTTAGCACAATTATGGAAATAAAAAAAAATAATTTCCATCTTTCTACTTTTTTTATCCTTTCAAGTTTTCATATTTTCAATTTTTTCTACCCTATTGAGCAAAGCTTTAATAGAGTTTTTAGACTCTATAAGTTGAATTCAAAGAATGACATACATCTTATTTAGGACGAAGTAAAAGAATTAAAAAAGTTTAAGTATTAAAATAGAACTTGTGACAATATTTGAAGCTTATATGTGGAGTTAAAATATTTCATTTATAATGTATCAAATATTAACTCATATTTATATATATATACACGTATACATACATTTCTTTTATTATTATATTATACATATTTCTTTTATTAAAAATTAAATATAAGCAATGTTTTTTAACATTTACATTATATTATAACATTTTTTAATTTTTATAATATAAATTACATGCTAGGTAAAAAAAATGTATGTATTATAAATTAAAAAACAAGTTGGGGTCCTATGGCTTAAATTAAAAAATTTGGGGATGCTCTTGAAACGTGGGATGTTATAGGGTCCATAACAAGTGTAATCACGTCACGTGATATGAGGTTGCGGTAGCCGTTTCATTTGTCCCCGGGAAATCGCTGCGCGCTTTTGAAAAAGTCGGGCAATAATAGCCTCTCGACTTTCATGATTAAAACAAGCGAAGACCTCCAAATTCGTTCTCACTTTTCTCAATGGAAATATCATTACTTTCATCAACACAGAAATACGCTGCCTCAGCTCTCTTCGCTGTGGCTCTTCACCATTCTCAGCTTCATCAAACACGCCCAACCACTCGTCTCCTTTCTCTTGAAGAAGAGCCTATTGGTGAAGGGGCTAGCAACAGCAGCACCATTTCCGTCTCTGATTTCCCCCACCTTTGGATCCATGACAACTCCGGTTTACTTTTGCCTGTCTTCAGGTTTACTTTACATGTTTAACATTAGTCCCCTCCTTTCGCTTTCTCTATCTAATTTATTTCCAACAATTTTTCTACGGATTAGGTTTATGGAAGTGGAGGATCAAGCTTGGGAGGGGCTCAAAGAAACTGCCGGAGTATCTACTCAAGCAAGGCATCACGTTGGATCAGTATGCCCCCACCCCCTTTTAATCTTCATATCCAAATATTCGGATTATGGAACATTTTGATTCTTTTTTTTTTGTTTTATTGAGAACGGTTTTGATTTTGGCACAGTTCATGACCTTACTGTCAGAGACAAATGATGAGGTTTCTTCAGGAATCCGAGAAAAGGAACTTGCTTTACTTAAGGCTGTGGATGCTACAATGCTTAGCATGGAAAGCTCTCTCGTTCTTTCTGAGGATAGCGATAAGAGTTGTGACTATGAAACTCATTGCCGCCAGAGGTGCGCTTATCCAGACACAACTACAGCTACGGATCCTAATGGAAGAATCCCAAGGACTACTCCCAATATATCCAATAATGAAGATGTGGATGGATCAGGATTTAGATTTTTCGAGAAACCAATTGAAGAGGGAAAATTGCTTTCAGAGGAGAGGAAATTAACGGTTCTTTATGAGCTTCTTTCATCTTGTGTAGCCGATTATGTGACTGATGGCGGATCAAAGGGCTATGATGCTCGGCACCGAGTGGCTCTTCGTTTGCTAGCTACTTGGCTCAATGTCAAATGGACAAAAATGGTTTGTGTGCTTAAACTACTCATTATTTGATGCAAAAACCCTTTTGCTTTGTAGGTATGAATTGTTAATGGAATTTGGTTTTTAACAATACAAATCCTGTTAGCAGTAATTTACTACATTTGACCCTTTCTATCATTTTTAAGGAAATTCCATTTTCTAGGAGGCTATGGAGATAATTGTTGCTTGCAATCTCATTGTTCGGCTGAAGAACGAAGATGCAGAGCAATTTGGAAAGAGTAAGAACGATAAATGGAAACAGGCAGGCATTATTGGTGCTTCTGCTTTAACAGGAGGATCCTTGGTGGCCCTTACTGGTGGTATGGAATCCCTCAGTTTGTACATACAGATATATTTTTTCCTCAAGGATCCAACCCCCCCGCCCCCATTTTTTAGGGCATAAGCGAAGTTATAAAGTCACCATTGAATAATTTCATAATAGGTGATGTGGTTAGGTGAGAAAACAGTAGTAAAAGAAGAAATTAGGGCTGAACAATTTAGTAAGAACTAAGAAGGAAGATGGAACTTTAGAGAACTTAGGGTTCCTCTGGGTTTCTTTACTAAATTCAAAGATGATGATGATAATAATAATAATAATAATAATAATAATAATAATAATAATAATAATAATAATAATAAAAGTCCTGCTGCTGTAAAGCTGTTACAGGATATAGACTTTCTTGCAAGCAAAGTTTCTATACTTTCTTGCAAATAAAGTTTTATTAATAATCTTAAACTTAATTCTCAACTAATAACAATCCTAGCTGTCCAAAAAAAAATCTAATACTTTGAATGAAATAAAATAAAATACATCTTAAGATCCTGCGTCAATAGGCCTAGCTGCCCCAGTTGTTGGACACGGATTAGGTGCCCTTGCTGCTACATTAGGCAGCATTGTTCCTGCAGTTGGAGTAGGTGGATTTGCTTTAGCCGCTAGTGCTACAGGACCAATTTCCGGTTCAGTTGCTGTTGCTGCATCATTTGGAGGTATTGATTGGAGGGGCGTTCTACCTGATCTTTTGTTTAAGTTTGGTGCTATTCCTTCAGAATTTTATAGAGCTATCTGGTACTCGTAGTTATAACCGAACCATATAATGCTGGATATTAGGTGATCTATAAGCACTTTTTTTATACTCAACCCTTCAACGATACTGAGCAGTATAATTGTAAAACAAAATGTTGTTAGTCTCCTGACTGAATTGTCAATAAACCAAGCTTATATATATATCATAGGAAACTTAGCTTAACACGATAAAGCTGAGTGAATAGCTAAAAACTTTTACGGGCTAAAACCATAGGGAACTTAACAATTAAAGGCTGTAAAATACAACCTGTTTGCTGCTAAAGTACAGACTTAGTTGTGATGATTGTTATCTAACTTACACTCCTTATTCGTTTTAACTGAAGTAGTGTACTCTCTAGATCCACTAACTTATCCTCTATGCATCCCAGCTGCTGGAGCTGGTCTTGCAGGAAGTAGAACGGTTATAAGAATTGAAGACCTTGATGAATTCGAATTCATACAAACTGGGTTATATCATAACCAAGGCGTGAGTTTTCATTAATTTATTTAAATCTTTAGCTTTGTAGTTGGCTTGAGTAGGCTACATTATGAATTACTAATTATTGGTTCTTCAATGATGTCTGTTTTCTTACTGGCTTATTTCATGAATTTACTTACCGGTTTTAAATAACTGCAATTTTTCAGCGGCTAGCAGTTGGAATCTTGATTTCTGGAATTGCATTTGAAGAAGAAGATTTCTTAAGGCCTTGGGAAAATTATAATGATAACTTGGAGAGGTAAGATGTTAAACAAGACTGACTCTTGCTTTTCTGCTTTTTGTGTTTAACTTCCTTTCCTTCTATTCTCATGCTTCAACGTTCAGCCTGTTTCGAGTTTCTTTGTAATCTAAAACCAACAACTTATTCGGTTTTCAAACTTTCTGCGTCTTGGTGGTGCAATCCAGTTGGTTTTTGAACTTAACTGGTATTGCTGTTGATCTCTCTGAGATGAAAAAGTTCCATCCTTAAGGGCAATGGAAATGGGTTCCGTTAAGTTCATGGAATTTCAAATTAGTTCCATATTAGATGTAAATTGTAATTTGTTTTTTATTGATCCTTGTTCTGCCTGCCATGTGATGTAGGCTTCAATTTTCTTGAAGCTACTCCCCCCTTTCTTGATAGTTAATTAGTCATTATTATTGTTCCAAATATGCAGGTATGTGCTAAAGTGGGAGTCTAAGAATCTGATTGCATTGAACGCTGGGATAATGGAGTGGATTACTTCGAGTACTACTTCAACACTAGCCATCAAATTTAGCTAACTGGCAAAATATATTGATTGAAAACTAGCGGTATTTTGCAGAAGTTGCATCAAACTTATTGCAAGGAGGAGCCATGCTGACTGTATTAAGTACATTACTAGCAGAAGAACCTCTGCCAGCAGCTTTGCTTGCTGCATCTGATCTTATCGACAGTGCATGGGCAATTGCTGTTGACAGGTTATATTTACTTTATTGGAAATGATAACCTTAGATGTATAATTAAGTTGAATAATTCTAGAAACTGTTCTACATTTTTTTAGACGTAGATACCGCGTGGCGTGCACCTTCTGCACTTTTTGTCAACAACATTTTGACCAACATCTTAGTTCCCTTAGTCTTTAGATAATGCCACTGGTTTCTCTCCTATTTCTCCCTTGGGCATTCTTGGACACTTTTTGCATCATAGTTGTCCATTCCTTGACACTTTGCGAATATTGACTCAGATCTGATAAAGCTGGAAAGCTGCTAGCTGAATTGTTAATAAGTGGATTGCAGGGACACAGGTAGCCACATACGATCAAAGCGAAAATCTGATCTTTTTGCACCATGAAAGTAGTTGAGTAATCACCTTGGTTTATATATATTCTTGTTTCAGACCCGTGACACTCGTCGGTTTCTCATTGGGTGCCAGAGTAATCTTGAAATGTCTCCAGTGTCTGGCTGAAACACAAGGAGATAATGGTGAGATCACAAACCACAATCTGTTTCATCATTTTTAAAATGTCAGGTTGACCGTTTTTTTCTTCAACCATATTTTTGCAGCTGGACTTGTTGAAAGAGTTGTTCTTCTTGGAGCTCCCATTCCAATAAAAGATGAAAAATGGGAAGATGCCAGGAAGGTATTCTTGATTGCTTTCAGGCTGTAATGTTATTTGCACATATTTTTTATGGAAACCATGAAGTATCTGTCCATCTATTGCTGGTTTGCAGATGGTGGCAGGAAGATTTGTCAATGTTTACCATACCAATGATTGGACACTTGGAATCATTTTTCGTGCCAGGCAAGTGATTGGTCTATTCTTAATGATAACTTATACTCTGCAATAGTCAGTGTTATACCCCTACTCTGATTGGGACACTAGGCAACATTAGAACTGACCGGAGAGACACCGCAAGCGGCCCTGCATTCTGTACCGTCCGGATGGTCACTCACCGACTGACTACCCATGTGCCTTGTACCCCAATGGGAGGGACCATCCATCCTTTACCACCCAGTGGGACCTTCTGTTAAGCCATCAGATATTAATGGATACCCTCTCCTCAAGGGGAACCACTCGGGAATCACGACTTTCCTATAAAGACCCTAAGGTATCAACATTGTAGGGGGACTCGTCTCCTCTCCCAAAAACCCTAAGTCATCACCCTTCTCTACCTGAGTCCCTCTACTTTTTTAGCTCTCAACTCTAGAGTGGGTGAATCGGCCTTTCTCGACATCGCCCCCTCTCCTCCTCCACCTCTGTTGATACCGTGTGTCAACAATCAGTGAAAGAGGATTTCTTCCACGGATGATCACCCACCCTAATATTTAAAACCTATGTTACTCCGACACTAATATGATATGGTTATATTTGATTTATTTTATTTTATTTCATGTATTTGGAGTAATCTAGGAGTGTCAAATCCTTATGTCCATAGCTGCATATGAGATAATATTGGTATCGAACACGGATACTTGAAAAAATAACAAGGCCGAAGCACATAATTCAAAGCTGAATCTACTACTAGTCAGGCTTCGGAACCCTGTATCCTCCATTATTTTTATTTTTACTTTGTCAATTTTCCTGTCAGCAGCGTACTTTCCACGGGATTGGCCGGAATTCAACCTGTTCAACTTCGAGGGATTGAAAATGTAAGTAGTGAGTTCTTGCTAGTTCCTTTTCAATTTGGATGGTATAAAGAAAATGAAATTTCAATCAAATTTGCAGGTTGATGCAACTGAATATGTGGAGGGACACTCTTCTTATCTTTGGATGACAAAGGAAATCTTGAGACAGCTTGATGTAGACAACTATAATGCTATTTTTAGGACTACCCAGCAGGCTAAACCCCTGCAAGACCAAACCAAACAAACAAACATAGTTTTCATATAAACAAAGAACAAAAAGGAAATCTTGACTGTTTATATAGAATTTAATAATATATATATAATATAATTAAACGCTTCGCTTCAATTGTTGTCTTGAGGTTTTTATCTAAAAGGATATGCCATTTGCTAAATTCCAATCTCCAATTGAAGGTGAAAAAACCATTACAAGGTAAAAGCAACACTGATAACTTTTCATTGATATTCATTTAGTTACAAAAGTAGTAGTATTGACCGGTGTCTGTTGAGTTGAGTGGCAAAGAGCTCGATACCCTTTAAGTAAGTTTTTGGGCTTGAGTCTTGTGAACAGAAAAGCATTGTTAGGAGCTTATTCCCTGTTTAGGGGTCAGCTTGATTTCGAATTTAGTTGAGAGCCATCGTGACTACCAAACATAGGAAGATATGTTATGAAAGAGGCCTAAATCTCTTGGAGGCAGTGGAGGGAGGGGTGATCTCTGGAACCGTAAAAGAATCATCCGTCCATCTCCTGTTAGCTTTGATGCCTATAGTTTCCTTGAACCACCCAGTTTGCCCTCCTATTTGTGAAGAATTATGGGGAGTACACAAGGAAGATGGTGAGTGCTGTGGAACCCAAAGCCCTGAACTTTCTGGTGAGAAAGTAGTCGTATTCCTCTCAAGAACAGCGTCGACAAACGGCAACAGACCATCATCACTCTGACAAATTCAGACCCAAAACCAAACAATTATTCAGATCCCAAAGAAAATCATATTTGTATACAGTGCCATGAGCTTCTTAGAATAGATGAGTGATGGATTGAAAGCCAACCTTAGAGAAACCGGAATCAAGGAAATCTTCGACGTGCCACCCTGGAAGCATCTCTATCAAGTAGTCAGATATGCTGCTCACTGAAGCACATGTTTCACTTGGTAAGAGGTTATTATCTCCACTGTTCTTGTTAATGACTGCTGCTGTTGCTGTTGTAGTCATAGCCGCTGAAGATGGATTGAAACTCGCTGGAGAAACAGAGAAGGGATCGTTGACCAATGTTTGAGAATTGAATTGAGGAAGGGAATCACCATCGTAGAGAGCCGAGGTAGCAGAGAGCTTAACCCCTGTAAGAAGAAACCTGTCATGCTTCTGGGTATATTGGTTTGCTGAGTGAATTGGAACATCACAATCTTTACATAGAATTGCCCTGTCTTGTACACAAAACACGAATCCTCGTTTCTCCTATAAAAAGACCCTACATCAGAATCAATCAACCACAAACACCATCGTCCACACAATTCTACACACAAAAAGATACCTGACAGATGTCACAGAGAGGGACTTGTTTAGAAGAGGAAGGATGGAGAAGGGAAAAACGTTGGTGTTTTGAAGCAAGCTTGTTGGCATGGTGGACGCGGTGATCACAGGCGCCGCAGAGGGCGGCTTCGTCAGCGGTGCAGCACACGGAGGCGGCCTCTTTCTCACACACGTCACACTGAATCTTCATCTGTTTCTCGATCTTCAGCTCCAATTCCTGAAAGAGAGGAATATCAATCAAAGTAGATTGCAAGAATAAGCTACAGTGTCAATGCTGTAAGGATGGCACCTTGCTTTATTTTATATATATATATATAGTCTAGTCTTACGTTACAATGACAATCTTAGAAAGTTGAAAATACGACCAATTTGAGTGCAAAGTATTTGATAAAGGTTTTAAAAAGATTTATATTAATATTTTGGAAAGGGGATAAGATGATAAAAGATTCAAATTCTGAGCAATGATGTAAAAAAGCAGCACCATTTTTATCACTCTGACTTGATGATAGGGAGGGATGCCTGTTGGAACATCTCATTCTAACATTAAATTAAAACAAATTTATTTTATTTTATTTTATTTTGGATATCTAAGCATTTTAGTTCGATTCAGTCTGTGCCCATCTCCATTTTATTTTTCATAATTACATATAAAAATAAAATATAATCGTTTAATTAACAATTTTAATGGAATATGATTCTTGAAGATTGAAAGTATAAGGATTATAAGAATTTATTCTCAATTTTTATTTTTATTTTATTTCCAACCGTGGGTTTTAAGTTGCTAGTAAAGTTTAATTTTGAGGGGACAATGATCCAACTAAAAGACTCAGTTTTAATTTGATAATGCAATGGTAGCTGCCTATTAATAAATCATTCTATGATTTGTATGCTTGTTCCTTTTTTCCTTTCTTTTATTCTTTCGCAAATGACTTGTATGGTTGTTAGTTGTTTCTTGAAATTAATTATTTTTTGGTAATTTTTTTATATTATTTTTATGTGCATTTGTTTGTTCGTTATTATCATGTTATCTTTAAGATTCGAACATATGTTCTCTTCTTGAAAATGTCAAGTGACTTGACACTTAGATAGCGTTCGCCTCTTTTTCATGTTATGATTCTAATAGAATGTGATTCCTGAGAATGCAATTGTTAGAAAAGTTACTTTACAATGTCTGCTATACATGAGAAGGTATTGATTAAAATACGAGAAAAGTTGCACTATCATATTTGATTTATTAAGTACTTTCCTAGGAATGTAATGATAATTTACTTAATTTACTCTTATTAAATAAAATATAATATTCATGTATTTAATTTTATAATAAAATTTATTCTTAACAAATATTTGAATTAAACATTTAATTGATAATTTTACATTAATTTTCAAAACCCCAATGTAACATAATTTACTTAGGATATTGGACACATAATTTACTTGAATATAATACATAATTGCTTTGAAATTTGATTAATCATTTGTCTTATCTATGTTACTTCTAAATGGGCTGTCAATCATTTGTTCATTCTCAAAAATTATTATAGTAGAATTCTCAATCACATCAACAAACCATAATTCATAATTAAATAATGCAAAAGGTTATGATCAAATCACTCTTAGAGCTAAGCCTAAAATTTAGATTTCTTTTTTTGTTGCTCGTAAATATTCATAATACTATAATAAAATTGAATTTTAATTAATATACCGAAAAGCAAAAGATAAAAAATAGAAAATAAATAGAATATGCATACAAAAATAAAATTAGAGAAAAAACTTACTTTTAAAGAATATGCTAAATTGGTAGGGAAAACCAAGTAGTAGAAAGTAGGGGTGTTTAAATAGTTGGTTCGGTTAATACTTGAATTGAATTATCATTAACCGAATTACTTGAAATGTAAAAATCTTTAACCGTTAACCAAACCGAAGTTGCTTCAAATACATTAACCAAATCAAAATACTTCGATTAATTCGATCAGTTAACCGAATTAACCGAAATTTATATGTTTTTTGTATTTTGATTAAAATAAGTATAAACATATAAAAATACATTACTAATGTTCATTTTTTAATAGTTCAAAAACTTTAAATGGAGATGAAAACAACAAAAAAAACATTAAAAACACTACATAAATCTTGGAAGTTAACAACCAAATAAAAAGGTAACAATTATATATAGTATATATTATTTATTTAGGTTAATTACCTGATTTTGAATCGAATTAACAGATAATCGAAATTCTAAAAAATTATTAACCGACCTTCGACCGAACTAAATTCGATTACCGATCGGTAAACCGAATTAGATCGGTTCGATCGATTTATTTGATTTTAACCAAACTATGAACACCCCTAGTAGAAAGGAGAAAGGAGAAAGGAGGCAATAGCTTTTTGTTTTTCATGGAAAAGTAATTTTCTTATAAAAATCACATTATTATGTTAATCGGAAAGTAATTTATAAACAAAATTTTAAAAAAATTTAACATACCAAATGGTGAAATTATTTTCTAATTAATTAAATTCTAAAAAGATATTATTTTCCATCATTACCTTACTAAATTTACTTTGATCAAATATCATTTTAGTTTTCAAGTTTTTCTCAGCTACTTTTATTCAATTAAATGTTTTGATCTAATGAAAATTTGTACATTTTCTTTGACAGAAAAGGTTTAGTTGAAACAGTCAGCGTCCTTTCGTAAGATATGAACCTAATAAGAGAAATAAAAAAATTATTAAAATCTACATAAAATTTATTAATGTGCCAAGATTTCTAAAAAATATTATTATGATTATCGACAAAATTTAACATAAAGAAATTGATAGTTATAATAAAAGTGTTAATTTTACAATATTCGTGCATATATATATTTGTATTATATTCATGGATCAAAATATTATAAATATAATTTTAAATGCTAATAATTTGTTTTATAGACTTTTTTTTTTATTCGTTTTCTGAATGCATGTTATATTTTAAGTTAATTTTGTTTAGTAACCTTTCATACTTCACGGGGAAGGATGGATAGGTTTTCAATGGACCACTAAAATATGAAACGTTTCAATGTTTGCCATTAAAGTGGGTGTTCGATTGAATCGAATTGAATTGAGTGAAAAAATTTTGAGTTAATCAAGTTGACGAGCCCTATTTGATCAACCTAACTCGATTTAAAATTTTTTCGAATCAAGTCTAATGAAGTGAAATTTAAGTCGAGTTGAATCGAGTAAAATGTTCAAGTTAAATTAAAAAATTAAACATGTCAAATTAAAATCTTGTTACAATATAACTAATCTCATATTGGAGCACATAAATTTGAAACCATATATATTTGAAAAATTTTCAAAGTAAAAAAATAAAAAATACTTTAGTATGATAAAACTTAAATCACTAATTAACTTATATAGGTCCCAAAATTGTTATTTTAGAAAATTTTTAATTATTTAACTTTCTTTATATGTTTTTAGAATTTTTTGAAATATTTATAAGTTTTAAAAACACAATATTTTAAATTTTTATAAATATTTTGAAAATTTAAAATTATTTTGAATTTTTGAAAATTATTTTGATTATTTTGTAATTTTTGTTGAGAGAGTGACCAATTTACTCATTTTCAAACTTGACAGGGACTAAAAGGGTACTTACACTAATTTGTCATTTGAATTATTCGAATTGTAAAATTTAATTCGATTCGAACTCGAAACTCGAATTACTTATTCAAGTTGACTTGAATAATTCGAATAACTCGATTCAATTAACTCGAAAGATTTTTTCGAATCGAACCAAGATTTGCTAACCTTATTTGCTACTAATGCATATAGTCATATTTAAGTTAATTTTGATTTAAAATAAATTTTGTTTTGAGGCTAATAATTTTAATTTATATAGTTATATTTCGTCCTTCACCGGGAAGGATGGAAAAATTATCAATAGACTAATTAAGTATGAAAGGCTTCCAATGTTTGCTCCTGTTGCGCTTGTTCGACCATAAGGAAGTTGTGGGGTTGGAGAATCAAATCGGGAGGTTGTTGAAAAAATCAGTTTTAAAAAAAATATTTTTTAATTAAAATTTTTTTTTGAAATCGAGTCATATGATATTTGTAGCAATAAATATTAATCGAAATTATACTTATACTTTACATGAGGCGGTTTAAAGTCTACCCAACTTTCTATTGAATGGTCTCTTCGCTATTCTCAAATCCTGTAGGTTCAAAGTATATTCAACCAATCACACAAAATGAAAAATTTTATTAACTTTCTGTAGAAAAGATAATTCTTTCTATAATCATAATTATACATTTTTTTCAGAAAATAGAATTTATTCTGTAAAATAAATTACTATTATTTTTTGACAAAATAACGACGTATGTGAAGTGTGTAAATAGTTCAACACATAGTTTTTATTTATAGAGAATTAGTAAAAAAGTTCTTTTCGAATAATGTGTAATTAAATAATAATATTCTAATAGAAAACACAACTTCTACTCTAAGTAGAAGACTAAGGGATAGCGACATGCCCTCTAATTCACTAGAGCTTGTTGTCCCTTGCATATGGTAAGGCTTTATTGGACTTTTCATATATTAGATATATTAGGTACAATTATATGTGACATTTGAATTTTTATTCAACTATTATAATTTTTCAACTCAATATTTATTTTATATTTGCCAAAATATTAATTAATTAATTTCTCAATTAAATTATTTTCTCACCCCAATTTTAATTCCATTAAAGTATGACAACTTTACCGTATTAGAATATTTGAGGAAAATATAATTAATTACTTTATTTAATAGATCCGTGATGACTAATTAATTTAATTCACACTTCAGACTTTAATTAATTAATTAATTAAGTAATAATTCAAAGAACTTAAATTAATTTTTAAGTCATCTATTGTACTTAGCAAAAAAATGCATCCACTGCAGATAGTGATACATGCGATCTATTTCTATTACTTCATCATTTTCATTCATTTCATATTATTGGTCTTACTTGTAATTTGTTTCTAGTTATCTCAAGCTAGCCAGGAGGGAACCGACTGGACATATATAATTAAAGTTCAAATAATTTGTAATTAAGTTATGGACTCTTCGCCTATTTATTGCAACATTATTTAGTCCTAAAGTCATTCTATTAAAGTATCATGATTGAGCTCTCTCTTATCATATACCATTACGAAAGCTGCTTTTCAAGTGCTCGTCCAATGACCTTATTGTAAGTGTGTTACCCTCATAGGGTATCCTTAATCTCTTCGAGATAAATTTGCTATTCTAGTATGATTTTAATTTATCTCATGGTGACCATTAAATCTTCCTTCATGAAAAATCAATTATGATCAAATAGTAATTCAATCATTTATCATTAAGACAAATAACCTGTGACCACGTTACTTTTCATCTATCATGTAATATCGAAGAGAGGACATCATTTACCCTTTATTGGGCTATGAATTCCACTATTGCGGAATGGTGCTACATACTGTAGAAGTTATATACCCAACTTACTAACTTTTGGTTCCTTATTTATTTAAACTCATGCGTTTATTTACATTAAAGTATACGAGCCACACATACATAGTCAACCATCCACTTAGGATTAAGGTATGTCACACTATGAACGTCACAAGTGAATAAATCCATAAATGAATCTAAGATTTATTCTACTTGGGTTCTGTCCGATGTATTCTCAGTCTAATCAGTCTCATTTATTTCTCTATCTTTTGGGAGTCATCCGCTCCGATACCCAAGACAAGGTACCTCCTCATTTGGACTTGATATACGACATATTAGTCATTCAATCAATTTTCTCAATTTTGATTAGACTAAGAACATGTTTAGATAATCTACTAATATAAGTTGTCTTTTCATATTATAATTCGACCATGTAATACCACTTAATATTAGTTAAACGTTAGATAATCAATGAGCTAATATTTACTTTCATCTTGCTTTGCGTGAATAAAACCATTGAAGACAATACACAAAGATATTAATGATATTGTTGAATATTTTATTAAACCAATTTATTCGAAAAATTACAAGTATATATGGACGAAATCACTACACTAAGGACACTAGATCCCAATATAGGTGACTAAGTAAAGACAACTTGTGGACTATATGAGGGTGTCTTCGTTAAAAAAATGGACTATTTGATACTTTTGATTTTCTCCAAACTAAGAATGGAAACAATGGCTTAGATTATGGGAACATGAAATCTTCACCACAAAATATTGTTGGAAAAAATCTTGTTCCAAAACGGTTTTCTTACACAATGGATTTTTTTATAACGACATGGTTTGTGATATTTATAGCAATAAACCCTATACAGAATTCGCACCTGTATTTTCGGATAGACAAATCCTTATCGTTCCTGACTTTCAACCAAATGATCTTCTCCACTATTTTTGTACCATGAATTGCTTCGATTGTGGGCTTGAATGATTCGAATAAAACACAAAACTAGAAATAGTTTTCTTTTCTTTTTGGGGTGAAAACGAAAATTCTCTTCTCAAATAGAAAGTTAATTTGAAAAATATATTTAATTCTTAGAGAATAAAAGTTTGTCTATTTTCAGGCAAAATAACGATATTTGAAAATTATATAAATAACCCTATCGATGCCATCTATTTATAGGGAGAGATGATAGAACCCTTGTTGAATTGTAGAATTTTATTTCAACTAGAAAAATGAAATCCTAGTTCAACTAGGACGTAGGGGGCGACAACCTTAGTTAATTATACTAGGGTTTGTCGTCCCCTTTTATTACATAAGGGGTTTTTGAGCCTATTCCATATCGGGTCCAATTAGAAGTACTTCCCGGGTTTTTAATCTAATACTTTATAATTTGATCCAACCCAATATTTGTCTTCTATTTCCCAAAAATAAACTTCAATATATTTCCAATTAAATAATTTTCTCAACCCAATTCTAATTCCATTAAAATCATGACGACTTTACCGTAAAAGAATATATGAGAAAATATATTTAATATTTTCACATTCAATGGTTCATTATAACCAAATGATTTATTTCAAAATTTAAACTTTATTTAATTTGAAAAACATAAATTCATTTTTCAGGTTTCAAACGACGTTCATTTCCAAATGGTTTCATTTATCCATTCTCATTTTGGAGAAAGCCTTAATCATTTCCAAATATTTCATATTTTTCCATTTCACCATTTCTATTCATATCTGTTAATTCGATTCAATCATGCAATTCATTTCTGGTTTCAACGAGCTAGCGGAGAGACCGATTGGACATATGCGATTGAGGGTCAAATGATTTATAATTAAGTTCCAACTTTTCGCCTATTAATTATGAACTCATTTAGTCACAAAGTCATTCCACTATAATATCGTGACTGAGCTCTCCCCAACGACATACCATTACGAAAGCAACTTGATTAGTGCTCATCTAATGACCTTGTCATAAGTGTGTTACCCTCATAGGATATTTTTAATCTCTTTGGCATAATACCCATTCTCCCAATATGATCCCATTTTATTTCATGATATCAATTACATATTCCTTTATGAAAATTTAATCACTATCAAATAGATCAAGTCATCCATCACAAAGACGAACTACCCGTAGTCACATTTACTTTTCATCAACCATGTAATGCTAATGAGAGGATATCATTTACCCATGTCTTGGGCTATGAATTACACTATTGTGAATGACGCTACATACTATAGAAGTTGTACACCCAATACACCAACTTTTGATTCCTTATCTATTCAAACTCATGCTTTTACTTACATCAAAGTGTAAGAGTCGTGCATACATAGTCTGCCATCCACTCAAGATTTAGGTATGCCTCACTATGAATGTCACAAGTGAATAAATCCATAAATGGATTAAGAATCTATTCTTCATGGGTCTGGTTTGATGTACTATCAGTCTAGTTAGTCACATCTATGTCTCTATCTTCTAGGAGTCATATGCTCCGATGCTCAAGACAAAGTATCTCCCCAATTGGACTTGATTGACATCGTATTAGTCTTTCAATCGATTTCCTCATTTTTGATTAAACTAAGTACATGTTTAGGTTTGTCTCCTAATATAAGTGTCTTTCTGTATTGCGATTCAAACACAAAATACCGCGTAGTATTAGTTTAAACAACCAATGAGCAACATTTGCTTCCATTTTGCTTTGCATGCAAAAACCATATGAGGAAAATCATATAAAGTATATTAATGTAATCCATGAATTATTTTATTATTCAATCTGTTTGAAAAAAATTACAAGTTTACAAATGAATATATTACCCTCAGGGCACTAGATCCAACAAATACATTGTTAATTGGTGGTGCTGGTATTAAAGGTTCATCAAAGGTAGTTACTAGAAGCCTTGGTGTGAACTTGGAGAAATTGGCAAAAATAATTGTTGTGAGAACTAGAAGCAAGAAAAGATAATTGAATGCCAAAATTTTAAGGGTTAGTGTATGTTAGCTTTAATGTCCCAAGCTTTTGATATAACAACATTTAAAATAAATTTTATATGTATTATATTTCTTAAATCATTTCGCGAAAATATAGTTGAAAATTTTATCAAACATTTTCTAAGGCTTGTAATATATTAAAAAAACTTTTTTTAAATGTGCTTTAATTATCTAAATGTTTTTTGGGTCAATGCCAAAGTGTTCTAAGGTGTTTAAAATGTTTTTAAGGGACTTTGGTATGCAAGTCTCAAGACATAGGACCATATGTCCCGAGACATGAAAGTTTGAATGAAAAATTCTACTTTAGAGACTTTGGTCTCGAGATAAAGTGAGTCTTACCTTAAGACACAGACATGCCTCAAGTCATAGACAAACATTGAAGCTAAGGGTTGCTTCAAGGGAGCCAAGTATCGAGACACTTAAGTAATTGTCCCGAGACATATGGCCAAATGTTTTGAGACACAACTTGCCAATGACTATATAATGGTCATGTTTTTCTTCATGTCTCGAGATAAGGGGTTTATGTCTTGGGACATACTGATGCAGGTTGCATTAAATGCGTGAAACAAATGCTTCTAACAGCTAAAATTCATCCCCAACAACCATAAACGTCCATAAACTTATTTCTCGGTCTAAACACATGTCACACCCCAAAGACGGTGAATCCAAAAAGATGAGTAAAGTATGTTTGTAAACTACTTGGTGCGTTGTGGTAGCATAATTTACAACCTTGTTTGCCTGATGGTGAGTTGGAGTATGGGCGTATATTAACGTTAAAGTATTTGCCCATTGGCAGTATCTAAAGATTTAATTATAGGGTATCTTTAAGTAAAGAAATAAGTTGCACAAGAACAGGTATACCTAAGGAAGAGTACGCCTCCAAGTTTTGGTTGGGCACAAAGAGCCTACCAAGTGTGTGAGAATGCTACAGGAGACTTAATTGTCTTTAAGGTTACGTCATACGCGAGTCATCACCAAAAGTATAGTATACTCAGTTTGCTTGAGCAGTATCTAAGTTTGTTTTCGTGACGAGATTAGTTGGGAGTCAATTGGATTGATTTGAACCTCCTATGACTAGTCAAATCGTAATGAAGATCTTAGTCAGATTTTCTTTACCTTCCCCCAGATTTTTGTGGCAAAACTAGGAGATTGGGTTAGGTAAGCATTGTTACTTGTTAAATTCCATAGTAGGGGGACATAGAGCTTATATCTAGTGAATGGGGAAGACACTAGATGACTTTTCTTTCTACTCTACGTTCTGGTCCTTCTTTCTAACCAAAATGTTCTTTTCTTATTTGTTAAGGTAGAACTAAGACTCATTTATCCAGTGGATGATTCAACCATTTGGTAAGTCTTATAGCTCTGTATGTTACACTTATTAAAGGGTAAGGATGTCAAAGGGTGTAAGAACAATAGGGTATGAGTGGAAGGCCTTGCTTGGGGGTCATATGCGGTTGAACGATAATAAACTATTTGTAATAGAGATTCTAATAGAAATTTTATGATCTTTTAAGCAGTTGCTATTGCTGGTTTGGGACAGACAATTGAAACAAAAGCTTTAGACATAGGTAAATGTGAGTCTTTGGACCTGCCTTATACATGTTTTATTATCATGATTCTTTGTATGATTGTCACACATATAGATAAGTATATCTTCTTGAAGAGTAGTAGTATGTAAGGATGTTTGTGTGTTATTTGTGAAGCATCTCCATCTATGTACTGACGTGTATGATGTGTTGCATGAAAATTACGATATGTGGTAAGTGTGTATGGGAAATCATGTGCTGGGAAGTAAGATTCTGTTAAGAGTACGAATGAAATATGTGTAAATTTGTCCATTCAGCTATTTGAGTGACGCATGACAAAGTATGGTTGGCGATAAAGGGGTACGGGCGGAGTGTCAGAAAAGTATGTGATACGATAATAGACCCTGCAGTGTTGCTTTGATGACGTTCATTGGGACAGTAAACATGAAGGCCAGTATGGTGAAATGTAGTTTGTCGAGACCATAAACACGAGGACTGCCGGGACAGTGAACACGAGAAAAGGCCAGTGTGACAATTATGTAAAAAGACCATGTCCACGACATATTTTGGAAATGGCGAATGAGCCACAATTGTCTACTAGGGTTCCTGTGTGTCCCAAGGGTGATGATGGGAAAACCTTAGGTGATGCTGAGTTTAGGTAAATTCATATCGTCAAACGTGACAGTTTTCGTGAAGCCTCTGTAGCTAGTCCACTATAAAGCCTTTGTGGCGATTTGGTTGGAAAGCTTGTGTATGCCTTTAAGGCATTTTCTGAAAAAGTTCTTGGCAATGTACTCGAGTGATGAATCTGCCATAGTAATTTACTAGGTCAAAAATAAAGCTTGGCATATATGTAATTATGGGTGGTGTAAGTGTCCGCCAAATCTGGAAGTTCTCACATTTTGTATCAAAGTCATCCGAGTTCTATTGGGTAATCTAAGATATTTTCTTTATTGAACCAAGTTTGTCGTCTAGATCAACTTAAAGATACGATATAACTAGCGATATGATAGCCGCTAGAGCCGATATAAGAATCCGTTGAGAGTAGAGTTTGTATTTGAAATAATATTTTAGCATCATAGAGTTTCATTGAGTCTCGGGGACCAATCTTTTCTGCTAGGTCGAATCACCTTTTCAAGAATTCTTTTGATCTCACGGTTTGCAAGCTCAACCTGCCCATTCTTCTACGGATGATAGGCAGTCGCTACTTTGTGTTTCACATACTTGTTGAGTAACCACTTAAGCCATTTATTTACAAAGTGAGATCTTTCATTGCTTATTCTAGCTTTAGGAGTCCCAAACCTTGTAAATACATGTTTCTGTAGGAATCACATGACTACCTTAGCATCATTTGTTTGGTATGCCTCAGCTTCTACCCATTTGGACATGTAGCAACATCCACTAGGATGTACCTGTTACCATAAGAAGAAGGAAACGAGCTTAAAAACTCAATTCCCCAAACGTCAAATAATTCTACCTTTAGGATGTTTGTTAAGGGCATCTCGTTCCTCATTGATATGTTTCTAGTCCTCTGGCATCGATCGTAATTCTTCACATATGCATATGCATCTTTAAACACTGTAGGTCAGAAAAATCTAGCTTGCAAAATCCTTGCTATAGTGTGGGAACCACCAAAATGTCCCCTCACTTAGAGATGAATGACAGTGGTATAGGATCTCGTCTATGTAGCTACACACTTCCTAATTTTATGATCTGAACATTGCTTAAATAGAAATGACTCCTCCCAGAAGTAATACCTACTATCATGAAGGAATTTCTTCCTTTGTTGGTATGTCATTCTAGGAGGCATTATTCCACATGCTAAATAATTTGGAAAATTGGCAAACTAAGGAGTTTCATGAATGCGACTTACGTCAAAAGAATACTCATCTAGGAAATTTTCATTAATAGGAACCAGTGAGTGAGTTACTTCTTGTTGTTCCAATCTCGATAGATGGTTCTCTACTTGATTCTCAACTCCTTTTCTGTCTTGAATCTCAAGGTCAAATTCTTAGAGCAAGAGTACCCATCGAATCAACCTTGGTATAACATCTTTCTTTGTGAGTAATTATTTAATGGCTGAATGATCTGTGAAGACTATGACTTTTGTATCTATAAGATATGAACAAAAATTTTCAAAAGAAAAAACTATTGCAAAAAGTTCTTTTTTTCTTACCATGTCATTAAGTTGGGCTCTTGTCAAAGTTCTGCTTGCATAGTAGATTGGATGAAATACTTTTTCTCTTCTTTGTCCCATCACAGCTCCCATAACAAAATCGCTAACATCACACATCAACTCAAAAGAAGAGTTCGAATCTGGTGTAACAATTATTGGTGCTGAGATTAATTAAATTTTTGATTCTTTAAAGGCTTCCAAACAAGCCTTGTTAAACTCAAAAGTTGTGTATTTCTCTAATAAAGTAAACAAGGGCTTGGAAATATTTAAGAAATCCTTGATAAACCTTTGGTAAAAACCAACATGCCCCAAGAAATTTCTAACTCCTATAACATTGATTGGGGGTGGCAACTTTTCAATTACATCCACCTTTGCTTTGTCAACTTCGATCCCTCTTCTAGATATTTTATGTCTTAAGATAATCCCTTCCTTAACCATAAAGTGGCATTTCTCCCAGTTAAGGACAAGGTTTGTCTCCTCATATCTCTTCAGCACCTTAGCAAATTACTTAAACAAATATCATACTAGTCACCAAAAACTAAAAATCATCCATGAATACCTCAACAAAATTTTCAACCATATCAGTAAATGTTGCCATCATGCATCATTGAAATGTTATAGGTGAATTACATAAACCGAAAGATATTTGTCTAAAAATAAACATACCATACGAGCAAGTAAAATTTGTTTTGTTTTGGTCTTCCAAGGCTATAACTATTTGGCTGTACCCCTAATACCCATCTAAAAAGCAGTAATATTCTTTACTTGCCAGTCGGTTGGCCCATAAAAGATAGTGGAAAAAGATCCTTTCGGGTTGCCTTATTCAGCTTTCTGTAGTCTATACAAATACTCCAGCCCGTGACTGTCCTCATCGGGGTTACTTTGTGACACTCATTCTCTACAATTTTGATTCCACCCTTCTTTGGCACACACTGTACCAGACTTACCCTTGAACTATTTGAGATGGGGTAAATAATTCCAGTATCTAACCATTTGATAACTTCCTTTTGAACTACCTCTTTCATAAGAGGATTGAGTCTTTTTTGCCCATAAATTCTCACTTTCTTGCCATCCTCTAATATAATCTTGTGCATACAAAAGGAAGCGCTTATTCCTTGAATATTAGCTAAAGTCCAACCGATCGCCTTTTTGAATTTCTTCAAAATTTTAATCAGCTACTCGTATTGGCAACCTATTAGTTCTGCTAAAATAATAATAGAAAAAGTTGAACAGTTACCAAGATAAACTTATTTCAAATGAGAGGGTAGCACCTTTAGTTCAAGTTTGGGTGGTTCCTCAATTGGCAACTTCGGTGGTGCGTATTCTCGAGCTTTTAACTCCAATGATTCAAAACATGTTGGTCGAACATACCCATTTGGATTTGTTTCCCTCAAGGCCATATTTTCCTTATCTTGTTCATCTTCTAATGCCTCAGACCCTAAGGTGTTTTCCAAGGGGTCTTCTACATAATTGCACTCCCATTCTATAGAGACTAAGGATTCTAACTCCTCCATTACTAAGCATTCTTCCATCGGATCAGGGAATTTCATGGCTTTAAGAACCTTAAAAGTCACCTGGTAATCTTAAACTCACATAATGAGTTCACCTTTCTGCACATCTATTAATATTCTCCCCATTGGTAAAAAGGACCTCCCTAAGTTGATTGACACTTCCTTATCTGCTTTAAAATCTAAAACAATAAAATCAACAGGAAAAATAAGCTTATCTACAAGTACCAGAACATCCTCGATTTTTCTTTTCGGGTGTGCTAGAGATCGATCTGCCAGTTGGATTGTCATCGTTGTT
Source organism: Gossypium raimondii (assembly GCF_025698545.1). Lineage (NCBI taxonomy): Eukaryota > Viridiplantae > Streptophyta > Magnoliopsida > Malvales > Malvaceae > Gossypium > Gossypium raimondii. The sequence continues at coordinate 19,881,299 of NC_068567.1, read as the reverse complement.
GGTCAAACATCACCTATACCCAACATTTTAAAAATAGACATTATCATCAAGTTGATGCTCACTCCTAGATCACATAGAGCTTTACCACAGTAAGATTCTCAAATGTTACAAGGTATAGTAAAGATCTCGGGGTCGTTCATTTTTAGAGGTTGCTTGTTCTGTATGAATGCAATTCACTCTTTTGTTAAGGTTACATTTTCGAAATCTCTAGTTTTTCGTAATTCAATGTAGAAAATTTAACTAATTTTCACACTTTAAGAGCTTGAAAACAAGTAGTTTTAGTAAGTTTTAATTCTATTTTCTTAAGTTTTATTAAAGTGAATAAAATGTGAAAATTTAGTCTTTTATTGACCTTAGGGGCTGAATAAGGCCTAAGAGTGAGCTGATGAACTATATAAGTGTGTAGGAGACCACTAAAAGGTGTAATAGACAGATACAAGTCTCTATGTCGCAGCACAGAATGTGCAATGTTGCAACATAGAGAGCAGAATGGAGAAATCGTGAAACTGCCTTCGATGTCGTGACATAGCCTAAAGATGTTGCAACATACCCATAAAGGTGTCCCAGAAAGAGTACACTGCCTGATATGTCGCGACACAGGTCCTAATGTGTCGCAACACCGTCTCTGGAATAGAAATTAACAAGAGCCAGGGGTATTTTGGTTCGCATAATCAAACTTAAAACTCAATAATGTTAGTTAACCTAGGGTGAAGAACGAGGACCACCTAAAATCTATAAATAGGCTCTTTTTTTACATGTAAATGACATCATTCACTTAGCATTGAATTAGTCTTTTAAATTCAATTCAATTTTTCTAAGGTTATATTTCCTTTCATTTGTTCTTGTTCTATTTTGAAATATCTGAGTTGTGGAAACAATTAAACCTTATGGATTTTTGATAAATCTTAATACAATCAGGGTTTTTTCATAAACTTTATATTGTCGATTTATTTAGCATGTTTTCTCTTTATATCGATTTTATATTGTCTATAGAGATCATGAGGAAATAATCCCTTTATGGGGGATTAGTGAGTGGAGGTATGATCTGGTAATTGTTTTGTAGAGAAACTCAACGGATCAACTATTTGGGAAAGGAAGAATGTGAAACAAACCCTAGGCTTGACAACCTTGGGAAGTCATCAAGGTGGGAATTAACCTAGAATTGGTATTGCCCATTTGTGAACACCTTCACTCTAAATTGATCTGGACTGTGAGGTCGGAAGATAAGTAGTCATTGCCGACTCTTTATTTGAGTGGAAGATCGGAAGATCCTACTGGGATAGCGACTAGTTGATTGATAAGAAACCCGAAGCAACAGTTGATGGGGATTACCAAAGTGAGCTAATCACCCATAATCAGATTTGATTATTTCTATCCTTCTAACTCTTAAATTTAGTTTTTTTATGCTATTTTATTTTTATTATTATAAGAAAAACCTTAAAAACTCTTTTTACTTTACATTCGTACTATAAACTTAACTAAAGTACTAATTAGATCTTTTGATATTTAGGTTAAAATTAATCTAGCACTCGCCTCCCTTGGGTATGATCCTCGGAGTACTCACCTACTCCATTGTAACTATATTACAACTAGACCCGTATGCTTGCAGATAACGCCTCATTAATATATCTTTTATTGTAGTATTCACACTCTGGACGTCAGTATGTCCAGAGGCGGTTAAGTTGTTGGCGCTGTTGCTGGGGAGGCAACATCACTCGTTTGATTTTAATTTTTCCTTTTAAAAATAATAATTAATAAAATTTTAGGTTATAGATACGATTTACCTATCTGTATGTAAAATTACTAACATTATGCATATCTTAGGAACCTTGTTCGATATAGACTGCGTACGATCTACTATTTCTCGTCGTGTTATTCATAACTTACACTTTGAACTAAACCCTTCTTTACTAACATGGATTTTTAAAAATGTCAGGTTTATTGATCACAAAATTGAAGACCCTAAAACATTTTTACAGAGATTTGACCATATATGTAGTACCATTACCTACGTAGGCGTTCCATAAGATGTTATTAAATTGTTATTAATTCCATTTGCACTGGACGGGAAAGTAAAAATATGGCTAGAAGCGCTTCCCCTAGACACTATTACCATTTGGGCTGAGTTTGTGCAGCTATTCTTTCACTGAGAAGTACCCATGACAAAGGTACTAAGTACTTATACATAATTATTTCATTTTAAGCAATTTATTTCTGAGACATTGAGATAAGCATGGGAAAGGTTTAAAACAATCCTCTAAACTGTATTAGGCGGCAATATCCACTTTGCAATTCAGATGCAACATTTCTATTATGGGCTGGATAGTTAGAATAGACAAAAATTTGACATTATGATAGGTGGAAGTATTTGGACGAAACCTCAGAAGGAAGTTATGGAAATATTGGAAAAATTAAACATTAATGAATATACCTGGGAGAAACACCATGAACTGGAAACCAAAGGATTGAATTATAACAACAGAAAAGAGCAAGAATGTAACCAGTTGGAGTTAGTTGTAGAAGAATCAAACGATGATGAAATGGAAGAAAAAGGGGGCAGTGCCGAGCATGATAATGGTCATATGGTATCCTAACTTGATTGGTGAAAGAAAAGGAAGGAACAACTGGAACAAATTAGTCTGAATTCAACGAAATTGGTGCTGTCTGTTATTAAACCTCCTGAATTAAATGTGAAGCCATTACCCACACATTTAAAATATGGCTATCTGGGATAACAAAATACTTTGCTAGTGATTATGGTAGCAGGCTTGGAAGCAAACCAAGAAGAGGCTCTACTAAGTATTTTGAAAATGCATAAGAAAGAAATAGGATGGATGGTTGTTTATATTAAGGGAATTAATCCTGTGTTTTGTCAACATAAAATCATATTAAAAGAGGGAAAAAGACCGGTAGTTGATGCTCAGTGTAGACTTAATCCAACTATGAAGGAAGTGATAAAGAAGGAATTACTTAAATGCCTTGATGCAAGTATTACTTACGTCATTTTTGATAGTGAATGAGTTAGCCCTACTCAGTGTGTTCCAAAGAAGGGAGGTCTATTTGTAGTCGAGAATGATAAAAATGAGTTACTGGTTGGCGAGTATGTATTAATTACCGGAAATTGAATGATGCAACAAAAAAGACCATTTCCCATTCCTCTTTATTGACCAAATGCTTAATCGTTTAGCAGGAAAAGGTTACTAATGTTTCCTAGATGGTTACTCAGGGTACCATCAAATTACAATTCACCTCGATGATTAAAAGAAAACCACTTTCACATGTCCTTTCGATACTTATGCCTTTAAAAGAATGTCTTTTGGTCTATGTAATGCTTCAGCAACCTTTATGAGATGTATGATCACTATCTTTTTTGATTTGTTAGAAGAAAGATTGGATGTAATCATGCATGACTTTTCGCTTTATGGAGACTCTTTTTAAGAATGTATAGGTAATCTTGAGAAAGTGCTAAAAAGATGTGAAGAGACTAATCTGGTACTTAACTGAGAAAAATGTCATTTCATGGTGAAAAAAGGATTGGTATTGGGGCATTAGATATCAAGAAAATGTATGGAAGTAGATAAAGCTAAAATTGAGGTTATAAAAAATCTTCTCAATCCCACAAATATTAAAGGAGTTCAAAATTTTTTAGGCCATGCAGGATTCTATCGGAGGTTTATAAAAGGCTTTGCTCACATCATGAAGCCCCTAAATCAACTCCTTTAGAAAGAGACACATTTCATATTTGACCAAAGCTGTGTCAAAGCCTTTGAGGTAATAAAAGAAAAACTCATATCTGCTCCAATAATCATCACCCCTAACTCGTTAGAACCTTTTATTATTATGAGTGATACTAGTGATTATGCAATAGGTGTAGTTTTGGGACAAAAGTGAAACAGTATATTTGGGGATATTCATTATGCAAGTAAAACCTTAAATCCATTGCAATGCAACTACACTACAACAGAAAAAGTGATCCTAACAATAGTGTTCGCTTATGAAAAATTTTGACCCTACTTAATTACCAACAGAGTATATGCGTATACTGACCATTCTGCATTAAAATACGTATGGTGATTAAAGAAATTATTGGAGAAATTAAAGAAAATTTTGTAGATGAGCAATTATTTTGAGTAGACATCCATCAGACTAGGTCTGTTAAGCATGTAACACCACTGTATGCAGATAATGTTAATAATATTGCAAGAGGGGCCTTCCCACGCAAGCATCATGACAACAGAAAAAGAGGATAGCCCACGAATAAAAAAATTACGTGTGGGAGGAACCATATGATTTTCGACAATGTGCGGATCAATTGGTCTGGAGGTGTATAGCGGAGGAAGAGATATATGACATTTTACAAGGATGCCATACATCTCCATGCGGAGGGCATTTTGCTGGAAAAAAGATTGCCCAAAAGGTGCTACAATCAAGATTTTATTGGCCAACTATGAATAGAGACACCAATGAATTTGTATAGGGGGTGACAGATGTCATCAAACTGGGAATATATAAAAAAGGGATGAAATGAGACAAATAAGGATAATTGAGGTCAAAGTATTTGATGTTTGGGGAATTGATTTCATGAGACCTTTTCCAGTTGTTTTAGGAACCAGTACATTCTCCTGCCTATTGATTATGTTTCAAAATGGGTTGAAGCAGTCACTTCACCTACCAATGATACGAAATCAGTAGTGAGATTCCTAAGAAAAAAATATTCGCTAGGTTTGGTACACCTCGAGCGTTGGTCAATAAGGAAGAATCACATTTCTCTAGCAAGCAGTTTGAAGCAGCTTTGGCTAAATATAGCATAAGACATCGTATGACAACGATCTATCACCCACAAGCTAATGAGCAAGAAGAAGTGTCCAATAGGGAGATAAAACATATTATAGAAAAAATAGTAACCCCAAGTCAAAAGGATTGGGTAGTAAAACTAGTTGATGCATTGTTGGCTTACAGAACAACATATAAGACTCTTCTAAGTATGTCTCCTTATAAGCTAGTTTACAGTAAGAACTTCCACTTACCAATTGAATTGAAAAAGAAAGCATATTGGGCAATCAAAGAGTTAAATCTGGACCCGGAGTTAGCAAAAAAAGAAAGACTATTTCTACTCCATGAATTGTAAGAATTTCATTTAATGGATTATGAGAATACTAAAATGTATAAGGAAATGAGTAGACTTCAGCACGATGCAAAGATTAGGAAGCGCAAATTTCTACCTGGGCAAAAAGTTTTATTGTTCAAATTAAGACTAAAATTATTTCCTGGCAAATTGAAATCCAAAATGATAAGTCCATATACAATACACCAGGTAACTCCCTATAGAACACTAGAGTTGATTAAAAAAGGGGACAACTTTTTCTAGTAAATGGCCAAAGAGTAAAACATTATTTTGGAGGAATAATCGATGAACAAAACTTGCACTGTAGCGCACTATTGGACTTACATGGAAAGAAGGGGAAATCAACAAATGAAAAGAGTGATGATGAAGAAGACGACCATAATGTTGATTTCACAAAAGGAATCTGGCCTGCATGTCACGACACCGCCCCCGCCTGTCACGACAACAAAAAATATTTAGAGCATATAACCTACTCTCAATATTGCGACACCACTGCGTAACTTAGGTTTTTGAATTAACACTAACTGTTGACATTTTGATAGTTTAATTATAACAGGATTCTTATTCTTTAACTTCTTATTTAGTAGAAATAAACTATAACTCTTAAATACTTTATTCCTTCCTTCTAATATATAAATAGGCTAAATTGATCCTCTCTTTTATCACCCACAACGAAAGGAAATGAAATTGAAGAATTAGTAGATTGTATAAGGAATTTAAAAAAGTAGATGGCCAATTTTAGTGTAAGTGCTTTAAGTCTAGCTGTTGAGTTTAAAAGAAGGCGACATGGATAAATACTTGCAAAAATACAGTCGTATGCCTTCATTCAAGAGTAAGGATTCGATCCTTTAATGAGGAGTTGCAAGGGAATATGGAAGAATGCAACCGAAAGAGAACGGGAATAATTTTGTTTGCCATCCGAAGAGCCTACAATAATTCCTGTGGTGCAAGAATTTTATTTAGCACTAAAACAAATGGAACCAACCAGACCATTCCACGAGATGCGTTCTTTTGTGAAGGTCAGAGGGGTTAATATGATATGCCATATTATTATCGCGATTATCTCTATAAGATAGATTTGAAAGAATTCACAAATATAGATACAGAACAAATTTTGAGATTTTTAACAGAAAGGAAAGAGATGTAGACATATTGGACAAGAACAACAATACATGAGACATTCAACCAAGAGCTAATGACTTCAAAAGCCAAGCTGTTGGGAATGTCTTAGCAAAATGAATTAAAAGGGAAAATCTAGTGGGACTACCTTGTGAAGTACAAATTCGCAAGAAAAAGAGTGCTTATCTATTAGCTAGGTGTCATATATGACATTGCAAGTGAAGATGTTAGAATTTGGGTCTTCTTTAAGGAATAGTCGATGTAAGGGCTAAGTCAAAAGAAGATAGTTGTTGGGGTAATAAGGGAATCATTTGTTGAGCTCAGTGTGAAATGAATAGATCAAGGGAAGGACCCAATGTTGAGGCAACATCAATTGTAAGTCCGCTAGTAGAAGTCGACAATCTGAATGATTAGGATATATGATTATCTTTAAAGTGTCAAACCAGGAAAGGTGACATGGATGTTTGTTAGGAGTTTGTATAGGGTCAAATCTCAGAAGAAAGTTTTATTTGGAAGAGCACATCTCTAAACTAGAGATTTAGTTTTCCAAATGATTGACTCAGATATTTAAAGGCTTTGGTTATGCCAACAAGTCCGCATGACTCCCTAAGATGATCAAGGGGTTTTAAAATTTATGTTTTTATCTCATTTCCAGAAGTATAGTGCCATTTGTTTATTGTTTTACAAAATATCACTAAGTTCATCTGAACTTATGATTGTACTACCTTGGGTGTGGGATCAAATTTTCAGAATCAAAGTGGGAGGGGACCAAGCCAGACACCACCAATATTGTGCGAAGGGCATAGTAGCCGTATCATGCATATAGGGGGGCACCCTTAAAGGCAACCCCACTGCAATTAAGTTGGATTTATTTATATTAAAAGTCTAAATTTTAAAATTTGTAAACAATTGTCAAGTTTAATAAGGTAGAAATTTTGTAATAATGTAACATTCGTATGATATGAGTTATAGTAGGGGTTAAATTTTTTGAAAATTATATATATATTAAGTGCGTGAATAAATCAGGTTAGAATTTTTGATGAGTAATTTAGTTTAATTGTAACATTTGGTACTCGGGCTCGATAATCAGGTTGTGTATAAGGTGTTACATATTTAGTGGAAGATTCAATAGACCATTAGGTTATTGATTCTGGAGCCACAAATCATGTGTGTGTTGCTCTACAAGGGTTCGAGGAGATGAAAGATCTTAGAGATAAAAGTCTATTGTTATGGACCCAAAATGGGACAATTGTGGCAGTTGAAGCAGTGGGAGATGTACATCTTTATTTTGATAATTTTAGGATGATTATTTTGAAAGACTTTTTCTGTGTACCAGGTTTTAAAAGAATCTTGATTTATAAAATGATGGCTTGACCGTGACTTTTAATAATAGTATTAAAATAATTTGAAATTGCGAAATTATTTGTTGTCACACCCGAACTTCCAAAATACTCGAACTCAAGGAGGAGTCAGGGAATTGATTGAATAGTATTAGGAAGTTGGAGGTGCTAGCGAGAAATTTAAAGATTTTAGTGGTTAGTTTGGAGGAAGTTGGAATCTTAATCTGGTTTGGTTAGATTGGAACTGACTAGTTACATAGTGGGGAACATAGTTAATAGGACTGTATGATGGTGATGGCCTGCGAAGATCATGCCATGAGGATATATATAGAAAGGGGACGAGATAAGGGGAAGTTTTCTTTAAGATTGCTTACTCATTCTCTAAATTATCATCTTTTTCTCTAGCCCATCTTGAAGAAAATAGGTTATAGTCATGGGAGACGCTACATGTTGTAGTAGTCATAGGCATGGATGTCCAAGAGGAAGAAAATATAAAGAGAAAGCTATCAGGACTATGAAAAATTTAGCTTTCGGGCAAGCCACAGAGATGAGGATAAGGAAATAAGGTGAGTTTCTGCATCCTACTTTTGAGTGATAAATGATCATGTGTTGTTTGCATGAATAAGGGGATGTATGAGTAGGATTATTGAGTCATGGCTAGCTATTTACTGCTGCTTTAAGATATATGATGGTTAGATGCATATATTGCATGAAATTTGGGGAAAGCCTCTATAGGATAGTTAAATTTGAGGAAGGGAAATAGGGAGTAAACCTTTAGTTATCGCCTTGGGCAAAGCTCCAGACCTTGCAAAGGGAACACTGCGGTGTTCGAGCATCAAGGTTAGGTGGTGTTAAGGAGGTAATGGGATAAGGATTCGGGAAATGAAACCATGGAAAGGTATTTATCGTGATGGCGGTATTGACTGATCCTTCGGGGTGACATCGTGATGATTGTATATGGTGTAAGACCATAGATGAAAGATGCTATATAAGTCTAGTATGTGGTATGTAGTGTAAGACCATGGATGAAAACTTTTATGGTAGCATGGTATAAGATAAAGGTATATGACGTAATACCATGATTGAAAGATGCCATGGTGGCCTCGTATGATGTATACGGTGTAAGGCTATAGATGAAAGATGCTATGGCAACTAGGTATGATGAGTGAGACCATGGATGAAGGCCTCCATGGCATTGAATGATAGTGTGCCAGGGTGGTGAACTGGTGTAAGACCATGGATGAAAGACTCCACGGCATCCATAGCAATGAAGTCCACCGAGACAGTAAACACTAAATAGATAGTCCATCAAGATAGTGAACACGAAATAGATATTCCATCGAGAGAGTAAATATAAAATAGAGAGTCCGCTGGGATAGTAAATACAGGGTAGTCTGCGTAGACCAAGGGAATCCAAGGAAAGAAGGGTGTAAGACCTTAGCTTAGCTAAGGTAACTCAAGAAGTCTGCTAATCGTGAGAGCATATAGTCCGCCAGGATATTAAACACGAAAAATATGCTGAGATGGACCATGGTGGTATGATGGTACGAAGGCACAGAAGTCTATCAGAACGATAATGCCAAGAAGTAATATGAGAGATCCTAAAGAGGGAAGTCCTTTGAACTAGAGGTATATATATATAAGGAACACCATAGGGCGTGGTTCTCTGAAATAGTACAGGGGATTCACTAAAGGCAAAAGCAAAAGCAAAATAAGACCAACAAAATAGCAATCAAGTTCGTTTGAAAAGCTATGGATCTAATGAAGGATCCACAGGTGAGGATCCACGGGGGTGGGATACTTTTGTTGACATCCTCGTGGATATTAGTTCGCCAAGATTAGTGAAAAACAAATAGACAAGGAAGATCGGGATAAGGTGGAGATAGATTAGCCCTACCTGGCAATCAATGTCATGAAGAAACACAACTATGTCTCATAACGAGAAAAAGTTGAACGATAGAAATCTAAAAAGGAAATAGAAAGACAATCAAAACTCCAGTAAAGTCTACGATATGCCAAGAGTAGACAGGTAGTTGAATTCTCTACCTAAAACATGCTTCTTTTCGTGCTATTGCAAGTTTGTTAAATTATATTGTTTCATAGATTCTCACTAATTTCATCAGAACTTATAGAATTTACTATCAAATTGTAGGACGAGATAGTTCGAGAGGAGGGACCAAGCTAGCCATCTCCGGACCAGTGTAGAGTAGAAAAAGTTGTACGTGTATATAGAGTGGCCCTGTAGAGGCCTTGTCTTGAGGGTTAATGCAACATAAAAGTTGTAAGATCATATGTAAATACTGAGATTGTACACAGAAACTAAGGCCATAGAAAAACATTATGGAAGTTCTTTAGTGTTTGATGTTAGTGGTAATTAGGCCAATGTGTTAAAGTGGCTTCCACATGTAATTAAAGTTATTATGGGTGTAAAGTGGAATCAAACGGGTCCTTGTAGAATCTGCTACCCAAACCTAGCAAATGGGTTTGGTATGGGGTGTTACATCTATAATGGATGTCAAATAATCTTTATTTTATCAAACCGAAGATATAAACACTTCTTGAGACTAAAATTTTGAATAAAAGACTTAAAAATTCTCACTCTAATGAGACGTACCTTTGGCATTTGAGACTTGATCATATTAACCAAGAAATAATCACTAGACTCTTGAAAGATGTCACTTTAAGTTCACTTAAAGAAGTTGATTTTCCACAATGTGAATCTTACTTGAAAGGTAAGATGACTAAGCAATCTTTTAATGTAAAAAGAACGAGGGCTGTGGAACCCTTAGAACTTGTGTACACTAGTGTATTTGGCCCCATGAGTGTTAGTGCAAGAGGTGGTTACGAGTACTATGTAACCTTTATTAATGAATATTCCAGATATGATTATGTGTACCTAATGCATCGTAAGAGTGAAAGCTTTGATAAAATTTAAAAAGTTTCATAAAAGTGAAGAAACAACTAGGATTACCCATAAAAGCACTTCGATTTGATAGAGGTAGGGAATATTTATCAGATAAGTTTTTAGGGTACCTCTTACAGAATGAGATTCTATCCCAATTAACCATGTCAGACACTCGACAACAAAATGGTGTGGTAGAAAGAAGGAATCAAATATTATTAGACATGGTTTGTTCAATGTTAAGTTATTCAAAGCTGTCAATATCCTTTTGGGGATATACGATACAAACGACTTGATATATTTTGAATGATGTACCAACTAAGCATTCATACAAATTCTGGCATGGTAAGAAGCCAAATCTAAATCATTTAAGGATTTAGGGATGCTCGACCCACGTATTGCATAAAGATACGAGGAAGTTGGATTCATAGGCAGAATTGTGCATGTTTGTGGGATATAAAAAAAGGAACAAATAGTGGTTTGTTTTATAACCCGAAAGAGCAAACTGTGATAGTGTCAACTAATGCTACTTTCATTGAGGAAAGCCACATGAATGACTTCAAACCTCGACGTAAAGAAGTATTCGAGGATTTTTCTGGAAAGACATAAAGCCCTACGAAAACGATTCCAGACTCAACTCCTAATAGTTGATCGGAAAATGATCAACATCATAGGATGTTTCATTGTAGTGAGAGGGTCTTTCTTAGGCTTAAGTTCTTCGAATTTTTCGGAAATGTTTTAAACATTGAGTCTACCGAACAAAAAGATGATGACCCACTTGCATATGCTTAAGTATGCAGAGTACTGATTCCAAGCTCTAGAAAATAGCTATAAAAGTTGAGATGGATTCTATGGATTCCAACTTAATGTGGGAACTTGTAGACTTATTAGAAGGGAAAAAACTCAGGCTGTAAGTGGGTCTAAAAGAAGAAAAGAATCGCGGATGGAAAAGTGGAAACTTATATGTTTAGACTTGTAGCAAAAGGTTATACTCAGAAAGAAGGTATTGATTACGAAGAAACCTTCTCTCCAATTGCCATGCTTAAGTTAATCAACATATTGTTATCCATTACGGCGACTTTCGATTATGACATCTGGAAAATGGATATATAGCTAAAGGAAACAAGCATAAAGTTTGCAAATTGCTTAGATCCATATATAGACTTAAGCAAGCATCTTGGTCTTGAAATCAAAGATTTGATCAAGCAATAAAAAATTTTGGACTTGAGTAAAACGTAGATGAACCCTGTGTTTATAAACATATTAGGGATAGAAAGATGTTCTTTCTTGTTCTATATGTCAATTACATTCTACTCATTGGGGATGTAGGGACATTGTTATCGGTTAAATTATGGTTAATCCAACAATTTAGCATGAAGGATTTGAGAGAAGCGAATTTTTTTCTAGCTATTCAAATCCTAAGGGATTGAAAGAACAAAGTGATAGCACCATCACAGGTTTCACTCATACATAAGATATTGGAACATTATGCAGTGATTGTTTTAAAGAATGGAAATCAACCTTCTGCATCAGGATTTCATCTTTCTTTGGAGGACTATCCTAAGATAGCGAAAGAAAGAGAGAACATGAGAATGGTTCCTTATACTTCAACAATAGGAAGTCTTATGTATGCTATGTTATACACATGTCCAAATATTTGTTTCGCAGTGGGGTTTGTGCGTCGATATCAGGAAAATCCAGGACCAAGAAATTAGTAAGAAGTTAACCATATACTCAATTATTTATAGAGAATGAGGGATTATATGCTTGTGTAAGAGTTATGGCCAAATCTGGCGGTGTCACACTGAGGTGTTTAGCGTAAAACTTGTTGTCATTGAAATTTTTAAAATCAATTAATCATTTTGTTATGAAACGGTGATTCCGAAACAGGTTGTTCATTTCCAAGCGTGCATCATTAAAATCTAATCACTTTTAAAATGTTATAATTTTCCAAAATCTCATTTATTGCGAATTTTTTTTTGAAAATGTTGTGAAAGCATGGTGTCTTTGAGAATAGTTACCTTTTGAAAACCCGTCTTTTCTACAACTAGCAGTTTATATCAAACTAAATAAATAAAAACCCCAATTTAAAGTTTATAACTTTAAAGAGGCCTTTTTACATAAAAATACCCAAATTCAGTTACTTATAAATCAAAGGCTAAAAACGAAAGCTGATGCGGTTGTGTGGCCATCATCGAGTCCCTTGCAACACTGACCTGCCTACAACTGGGGATTACCTGTACAGTTAAACAGAGGGGTGAGTTACAAAAACTCAGTGTATAATCCCCTAACAAGCAAACAATCAATTAATCAGTAGATAAATGCAGTTTGGGCCTGAGCCCGTTACAGTAACAGTCCACTTCAGTTTGGGCCTAAGCTCTTTCCCGAAATAGTAAATGATTGGGCTTGAGCCCATCACAATGCCAGTAATCAGTAGGGCCTTTACCCAATTTCAGCAATAGTATCAGTGGGGCCTCGGCCCATAATAGTAACATATATCAGTTATACAGTGAACAGTATGTAATATCATTAATTGATGCAGTAACAGTACAAAACTATTAATCAGTGCAGATAAGCAGTTAGAAATCCTACCCTATGTAGCCTCTACACACCACTCCGTCCCGCCAAACACACCAAGATTAGCACCGGTTGCGGCACTAAACAGTATTGCAGCAAATCTGCCAGTAAAATAAACGGCATATAGCCATCAGTAGGTCTACAGTTGTCTTGGGAGACCCGTGCAACCTTATCAGTACAGTACACTTCTTCCAAATATAACAACCCATCCCCATGCAATATATCGTGACATAATATCATACGTGTATGCAAAATATCATGTTCAATCATAATCATACATATCATAGAGCAAATTAGCCATACATAATATAAGGCCATAACAGTCATTTCATCTCCCAGGGGTATAACGGTCATTTTACCCTATGGGGGTATTTCGGTCTTACCCTATGAGGGTATTTTGATCATTTTACCCTATGAGGGTATTTCGATCATTTTACCCTATAGGGGTATTTTGGTCATTTTTCCCTATGGGGGTATTTCGGTGATTTTACCTTATAAGGGTATTTTGGTCATTTTACCCTATGAGGGTATTTCGATCATACATTGCTTATAGTATTGATACTTTTCTCAAAGTATTGACACATTTATCAAAGTATCGATATTTTTATTATAGTATTGAAACCTTTATCTTGGTATTGATATCGTTTTACGATTCGATGTTTGAGAATTTAAAAGAATTCAATATGAGTTATTTAATCTTAAACCCATTTCATTTCAATAAATTTGATAAAATTAACAAAAATATTCAGATTCTACAATTAGGTTCACTTATGTTCACAATTAAATTTAACCTATGTACTCACCATAGCTAGTATATATATTTTTCATTAATTATTATCTTTTCACTTAACATACCTTTCACTTGAATATGCTATTTAAAAATCTTAATATACTTAGTCACTATTGTATATTTTTCAATTTGGTTCTTTTTAATATGAAATTCAAGAATTACTAGAAATTCACTCAAATATTACTTTGTAATTAATTCACTAACATTTAACTTTCGTTTAAGCTCTTTATAATAATATCTTATCCATACTTAAACTTTTCACCTTTTCAATTTAATCCCTAATGCCATGGAATTTATTTTTCACTACATAAGCACATTAATCAAATAATCCATTATAATATCTTATTTCACACAACAAAATTTTAGGCGCTTTACTTCTCTCGTTTCAATTATAAATTTCACAAGTTTACAATTTAATCCCTAACATCATGGAAATTCATTATTTACTATAATTTGACCTTAACATCACTTTAAAATCAATTCACTAAAACCTAACACTTCATTTAAACTCTTTTCATAATACTTTATTTAAACCATAAACTTTTGTACACTTTACAATTTAGTACTTATTATCATAATTCCAATATAATTTAGAATTTTACCATACATTCACTTTTTGTATCATTACTATTTCATCTCACTTTATTTATATTCTCTTTTCAACATTCAATTCCACAAGGCTTATTTTGTTTACTTTACAATTTAGTCCTTTTCTACTATTTCAATGAACAAATTTATTTTCATACATAATATTTATACTTTCATAATCAATTTAACTATTTAACATGCTTTATTCTTAGACTAAAATTAAATGAAATAAAATTCTTAAAGTACTTACCTTATCTCTCTAATTTCTTCACTTTTTCCACAACTTTCTCCACTTTCACTTTTAATTTCTTTCTTCCGAGATGATATTCCACTTCCACTTTTCAATTTACTTACCTTATTCTACATTTTTCTTTAAAACATCTCATTTAATTAACTAATCAAATATTAAAATATCTTATAAAATAATAAAATATTTAACCAATCATATTTTACACTTTTCATAATAGTTATTACACCGTATAATTATCTAATTTGGGTAATGATCATTTTACCATTCATGTTTCTTCATAATTCCATCCTTGTCTCTACTCACTTTTGGTAAAATTGTAATTCAAATCCATCGATTTTTTCACTTATTTAATTTGGCCCTTGTACCTTAATTTCATATATTAAGAAATTGAATTAATTTCACTTTTGATACTTCAATTTTTCGTGAATTTACATTTCAATGCCTCAATTCTAAATAACTATACCGTGTCTAAAAATTTTCATATCTTTACAATCTAGTCCCTACCTTAAATTATCATATCACAACGTATTACTTAATTTAAAAATTTCCTTGGAATTACTCAACCTTCTATTTTATCATCTTTATATTATTTTCTCAATTTACCTAAGATTTATTTTAAACTATGTCAATTTACTTTTACTTTTATAATATATCGATTTGAGGGGTGTTACAATCTTACTCCTATCGTATATACTGATTCTGACTTCCAAACGTGTCAAGATTCAAGGAAATCAACATTGAGATGTGTTTTTATCCTAGACGATGGGTCCAAAGAATGAATAAGTGTCAAGCAGGTTTACATTGCTAACTTCACTATGGAAAGCCAAATATGAGGTATAGAAAAGCTATGGAACTATAACAGTGCGAATATAGCTAAACCCCAAAAGAAACCATATAACAAAAAACAAATTGATAGAGAGTATCATAAGCAAAATGGTAGTGTTTGACGAAATAATGGATGTAGTCAAAGATCGCATATGTGGACAAACCATAGGGATTTGTTTTGCCAAGACTTTTCAAGCTGTAGAGTTCTTTGGGAAACATATGGATGGCTTAGGAATACAAAACATGACTTATCTACTTCATTAGGACAAGTGGGAGATTGTTGGATTTGGTGCCCTAAGTGTAGTAATTTTGTCAATGTACAATTTTAATTTTTTTCGAACATATTGGTTAATAAAATAATTCATGAATTATATTAATATAATTTATATAATGTCCTCATGTAGTTTTTGCATGCAAAGCAAAATAGAAGAACATATTAATACACTGATTATTTAATGCTTAAACTAATATTAAGCTATATTACGTAGTTAGATCGTAATACGAAAAGACAACTTATTTTAGTAGATGAACCTAAACATGTCCTTAGACTAATCAGAAATGAGAAAACTGATTGAAATACTAATATGACATTTATCAAGTCCAATTACAGAATACCTTGTCTTGGGCCTTAGAGTAGATGACTCTAAGAAGATAGAGACATAGATGTGATTGACTAGACTAACAGTACGTTGACTAAACCCAAGTAGAATAGATCTTGGATCCGTTTATATATTTATTCACTTGTGACATTCAAAGTGTGGCATACCTTAATCCTAAGTGGATGACAGGCTATGTATGTGTGACTCGTATGCTTTGATGTAAGTAAAAGCCTGAGTTTAAATAGATAAGGAACCAAAAACTAGTATATTGGGTGTATGACTTCTACAGTATGTAGTGTTATTCACAAAGTAGAATTCATAGCCCGAGATATGGGTAAATGATATCCTCTCATTGGCATTACATGGTTGATGAAAAGTAAATGTGGTCACGGGTTGTTTGTCTTTGTGATGAATGACTCAATTACTTTAATAGCAATTGAATTTTCATGAAAGAAGATGTAATGGATATGATGAGATAAAATAGGATCATATTGAGAGAGTGGATTAATCCTAAAGAAATTAAGGATATCTTATGAGGGTAACACATTTTTGAAAATGTCATTGGACGATCATTGATCAAGTTTTTTTCGTAATGGTATGCCATTAGGGAGAGCTCAATCACGATACTATAGTGGAATGACTTCGTGACTAAATGAGTTTATAATTAATAGAAGAAAACCTGGAACTTAATTATAAATCATTTGAGCTCTAATCGCATATGTCCTATCGGTCCCTCTGCTAGCTCTTTGAAACTAGAAATGAATTGCATGTAGAATCAAATGAATAGAAATAGAAGGAAATAGTTAAGTTAAATAAATGAGAAACATTTGGAAATGAATGTGATTTTCTCTAAATAAAAATGAAAATGACCTAAAAAAGAATTTATGGTTTTTGAATTATTATTCAAAGTGGAAATATATTTATTTGTCATGGTGAATCCATTAAATGTAGAAATATTAAATATATTTTCTCATAGATTCTTTTACAATAAAGTCGTCATGATTTTTAATGGAATAAAAATGGGTTGAGAAAATTATTTAATTGGGAAAATTAATAAATTAAAATTAATTTAAGAAATTTATTTTGGGAAATAGAAAAATAAATATCGACTTGGATTGATTTATAAAGTATTAATTCAAAAGTTCAGGAAGTACTTATAATTGGGCCCGGTATGAGAGGCTAAAACAATCCTCATGTTTAACGCAAGGGATGATAAACCCTAGTTTGTTTAACTAGGGTTGCCGCCTCACCTAATCCTAGTTAGACTAAGAGTTTGTTTTTCAATTGAAATATACTTCTACAATTCAACAAGGGTTTTACCTCTTCTCCCTATAAATAGATGGCACCGGTAAGACTAAAAGAATACAACTTTGAGATATTTTTATTCTGCTCGAAAATAATGAGAGTTTATTCTCTAAGTATTAATTCTATTTTTCAGAATAATAATTCTACCAATTTCTATTGAGAGAGATTTTGCTTTCACACTGAAAGTAAAGAAACTATTTATGGTTCCAAGTTTGATTCAAATGAGTTCGAGCTCACACTCGAAGCAGTTTGTGGTATGAGAATAATGGAGAAGGCCGTTCGATTGAAAGCTGAGAACAAAAAGGATCCTCTAGCCAAAAACATATGTGCGATTTTGGTAAAGGATTATTGCTATAAATATCACAAACAGGCTCAGTTTTCAAAATTTTTATTTTTCGCTGTGTAAGAAAATCATTTTCGAACCAAATTTTTTGTAACACGATAAGGGTAACTTCAACTTGACTTTTCTCAAAACTTACGACCACATTTTGGGAAAATTGGGTCTTCCGAATCATAGATCTTCGAGTCTTCTTCACTAAGGTTTTTGAATCATTAATTTTGAGGTCTATAGCTCGAGATATGATTGTTTTTGTAAAAGAGATTGGTTCCCTATTAGAAGTTCAAATTCAATCCCAAATCTACTTCTCCAACTTGTTAAACTGAATTAGAACACAATTATATACTAGAGTATTGATGTTCTATTGTTCTCAACTATTCGAGCTGATATTGGGTGCATGAAAATATTTAAAATTTTGCCTTGCGCATACCTTCCAAGTTTTCGAATAGATAGAATTCATGTGCTATGTTTTCTGTAACACCCCAAACCCAGCCCAGACGTTATGGCCGAATCTGGCGGTGTCACATGGAAATGTTTTTTGTAAAGTGAGTTGTCGTTAAAAACCTCCTTTCTTTATCACTTCTTTACATTCTCTTTTGCTTAATACCAAGATGTGTCGATCAATTTCAAACGTGATTCATATTTATAAGGTATTCTCTTTCAAAATGTTATAAATTTTCAAAACATTATTTATTGCGGAAGCTTTTTAAAACAGTTTGCCAATTTGTGCGTATTTTGTTAAAACGTTTGTTTCGTTTTGAAAACTTGATTATCCCTACTACTAGCAGTTGTAAGTCAAAACAATAGAAACCCAAAATTAAACATAAAAAATCTAGAGAGGCCATTATTATAGTAAAATACCCTTAAAATAAAACTAAAATTATAATTAAGTACTACATCGAATTAAATAGGTTGTGTGGCCACCGCTAACCGATCCACCTATGTCTAGGGATTACCTGTATAGTCAAATCAGAAGGGTGAGTTTACGGAAACTCAGTGTGTAATCCCATATAAAAGCAAACAGACAGAAAGCAATCACGGTCTGGGCCTAGGCCCTTTTCAATGTTAGAGACAATATCAGTTTGGGCTTTAGCTCATCTCAGCACAGAAGCAATCATGTGTTTGGGTGTTGGCCCATTACAGTAACAATAATCAGTACAGTAACAAGTTATACAGTATATAGGTCCTACCCAACCAGCCTCTACACTCCATTTTTGTCCAATCCTACACTCCATGTGGGGATATAATCAACCCACCCATCCCTACACTCCAAAAAGTATCGAATGCGGCACTAGGCAGAGTTGCAACTGAGCTACTAGTAAGTTAAGCTCGAGGCCTTTTAGTACACTTCCTCCAATCAATATCAATCCCCAACCCAACCCAATGCATCATACAGTCAAGTCATGGTATCATGAATAATCAGTACAGTGCGAATAACATGCTCAACATACAGACATACATATATATCTCATATAGGCATATAACAGTCTTTCAGCCATTCCAGTCAATAAGGGGTCCAGGTAAACTTACCGACCCTACAGTAGATCCGCAGTCGACTCAGGCGACCCGTGCAACCTTAGTAGTCAAATAGTAAAAATGGGCCCACAGGCCCATGTTGTATGCCCATGTGGGCCAACACGCCAGTGTGGCCCACATAGCCTAAAATGGCACACGGCCTGGCCCAATATTCCTACATACTTGTGTGGTCCACCTGTGTGGGGCCCACGTAATTGTGTGGCCCACACGGTCCAATTCGGCCTGACTCATTATCGCGCATGGCCGGCATCGTCGATCACACGCCCATGTTCGGTCACACGGCCTACCGCACGGGCGACCGCACGTCGGTGTGGCGTTGACAATCACATTTTTGGCTTTTCGTCGATTTGCATTTTCAAAGTTATTTTTACACACCTGAGTCGTTCTCGATGCTTAAGCACTTCCTAACCTTCTGCAACCTGCAAGCAGCGTACCCAATCCCGAATTTAACAACTAAAACACAATTTAATCAATACAAAAACGAGCCAAATGCACTCATTTACCGCAATCACCCCCGACTACTCGAACTAATCAATTCGTTGGGAAGAAAAACCGCTTCACAATCGTCCCATATATACAAACAACAAAATAAAAATCTTTCGAAACCAAAACTAAAAGAACACAAGAACACTACTTACCGTTATTGCACAGAAACAAAGGTCGAGGAGCTAGATAGACCGGAACGAAAGATAAGAGGAAACACTTGAAATTTTGGCAACAAAACAAAACAAAAAAGAAAGAGAATTCAAGGGGAAAACGACAACAATGAGGAGATTTCGACTGAAAACAAAAGAAAAAGAAAATGTGGAGAGGGAAAGGTAGAGGGAAAGCACTCAAAATCTCGATAACAGCACAAGAAGATTGAAGTCCAAAGAAAACGAAAAGGGGGTGGGGAAGAAAGGGACAGAGTTTGACTATGGAGGCAGAGAAAAGAAAAAAATAAAAATGAAAGATGGTAGAGGAGAGTTCTACAGAGATTTTCTGAATCAAAGGGTAACTCCCCAAACTACTTGATTTACTACACTAAACCACATCTATTCCAACCACTCAGCATCCCAGTCCAAATCAAACGCCTCCACTCCTTACTTTTCTCCCTAAATCCCTCAATCCACACCCCAAAAATTGTCCACCCAGTTCAAATTCCACTCCAACTCTTCAGTAGTTCGGTTAGACTAAAACACCCACACGACACTAGCAGCAAAATAAAACACTCCTTGGCACACACTAGTACTCAAACTCAAGACCACCAGTACTTTGCCACTCTACTTATCCACCAGACCAGCAGACCCATTCTAACATATTTCACTAACATTTATTATAAGCCTACTGGCTAAAGATAGGGGTTTATTCAATTAAAAACAAAATTTTGCCCAATCTAAGGCTAGAACTTGGGACCCCTCAGACACTTCCCAAAACACTTAACCACTGAAGCAAACATGTATTTATGTTACAAAAATACGAAAATAAATATATAAAAGATTGTTTTTGGGCATTACAGTTTCTTGATTAAAAAAATCTAACAAACTCATCATTTTCAAAGTCTTTATCATGATCAGCCCTATTTAATCTCTAAACTTTTCCAATCTTTTTCTCCTTCTAGTTCATCCAATTGGTTCATATCTTTTTGAACACTCCAAAAGCCTTTGATTTTTTTCATTCAAAAAGTCAACCCAAGTGAGTCATGAAATATCATCAACACAAGCGAACATAAAACTTTTTCCACTAAGACTTCCATTTTTCATAGGCCTTATAAGGTTCATGTGTAAAAGTTCAGGAAGATGAGTTGTTGGTATATGTTGTAACATTTTATGAGACATTGATGTTACTTGACATTGAGATAATCTCCACATGGACTAGTTAATGCTCCTATGAGTTTGGGTAAGCCTCGAATTACATATACTTAAATATTCTCTAAATAATTTTGTATCTTACACTCCCTAATGGTAGATGCTTATCTCCATAACATCATTTTTTCTTTTTTTGTCACTTTACAATTACAATCAAATTGTAATAATTGTCAAAATTTTAGGCCACCGTTATGACCTATTATTGGAATGGTCCAACAATTTGCATCCTTTTTCGATAAATTTGACAGCCAAATTTTGATCATAGAGTTGAAAAATGTTGATAATATTAGCTTGGAAACATTACACCAAGAACACATTCTTTAATTTTGGAAGCCCTTCAATGTTGGTAGTACCTTTCTGAGGAGTTTTCATTTCTTGCCTTCTTCAAGGTAACCATTCCATCATCACAACTCTGAATTTATTTTAGGAATACTCTATCTCTGATCATGTTTTCGAGCAACCAATATCAAAATACCATACATTGTTAGTGCTTTTTTTTAGAGAAAAGTGAGCGACCAATAAGAAATATTGATCTTTCTTAACCCATACTTATTATTTTTTTTGTTAACACCTCCTTGTTGCATGCCTTGTTGGAATAGCTCAAGAAACATGGTAACACATCTTAAATTACTTAAAAGCTTATAACATCAAGGTATGATGTGTCCAACAATATCAGAATACTAGAAAATTGGTCTTTTCTATTTTTTCTAGGTATTTTCAGATGGTTTAATAACTTTTTTGGCCTTGACAAACACTGTGGCTGGTGATGATATTTCTCTAGTATATCCTAGTCCATTGTGATCTCTCTTTAACCTTTGTGTTGCTAGAATTTCATGAAGCTTCTCACTCATTTATCACAATTTCTTTAAGATGATCGTGTTGTAGTCGACCCTTTTGTTGGTATGTATTTCAATTGAGCTTCTCGATTAGTAAGATGAATGTCTTTATCTTTTACCGTTTCTACCAATTTTTTATTTTATTTCTTAGATATATGATTTTCTCATTCAAGGACTTGTTAACTTTGCATATCATGTCTCATTTATCTAGCATGACTCTGTAACTTTCCTCCAATTCCACACTAGAGTTGTCATTATCAAAGTTGTTTGCTTCTTCTGATTCTATCTTTAAAAATGTTGCTACATTAAAGGCAATATTCTTTAACATAACGGTTAAAGAAACATAGGTTTTTACACATTTCTATCTTCTCCTTATTAACTTTTTGTATCCTTGTCACTCCTGATGACATTGAAGAATTTCTTTATCTTGAAATTGTTAGCACATTCAACTTCAATATGGCTAAATCCTTCACATTTGTGCCACTAGATTCGTTGCTTTTTTTTTTCATGAGACTCCTATTTTGTTGACACAAATTTTCCTTTATTTCTATTGGAAATTCATCCTACATATGTGTTTCTTCCTTTTTTTTTTCTTTTTTTTGAAAACTTTCTAAATGCTTTTTTAAAGTTTTCGGTGAGGAGTGTTGGCTTTTCTTATAGCTTTTCTAGTAAATTAGAGTATTGCTTATAATATATGACATTAGCAGTGATTTATAATGTTATTCATAATGTTGTAACATTATGTGTAACACTTATTTTGTTGTAATAGTTTTGTTGTGTTTTTATTGTCAAAGTTTTATTTTTAAAATTTTAAACTACTAAATTTGATTGTTTAAATAGTTGAATTAATCTCCGACTAATGTACTAATCTCAAACTAATGTTTGGCTTTGGTTGTATTTTATTAATTTTAATTGTCCCTTTAGTGTATTCATTATTGGATTAATTGAAAATCTATTATGTCAATTGAATAAGCTTTAATTTCATTGTTTGTTATATGAATCAGTCTTAATTTGAGTATTGACCATTTGATATGCCTGTTTTATCGTCTATATTTAGAGTTTGTGGTTAATTTTGTTCCTTTTAACAATATTATCTCTAAAATTTGAGTTTGTATTCTTCCTTCACTTTAACATAGGGTATTTACTCAATTAGGAATGCCTAGTATGATGCAGACTATATCGTTTAACAAATTAAAATTTTGATTTAAGCTCGAAATTTTATTGTCTAACAAATTAAATATCTCGATAAAATTAAGTATCTATAATTTTTTACAATTAAATAAACTAATTTTTTGAGGTTGGACAATATTATTTATAAAATTTAAATCTATATTATCTTGTACCTTATTATCTCACTCAGCATTTATGGATAAGGAAAAATATTAAAAATCATATGAGCTCTTAATCATTCTTTTAGCACTTTGACATAGCATAATAATGATATAGTTATATATGTATATATGCTTTGTATATTGGAAACTTAAAAAGTGAATAGGAATAAGAATATATATCTATAGTCGGCATTATCGCATTGTGGAGTGTAGAGGTGTCAATAATTAACCCTTCGCTTTCAATTTGATTCCAGTACTGTTCACTTGGACGACAATTAGGGGGTTCTCACATGCATGTTACTTTTTTTTTATCGCTAAAATCTTATTCTCAGGTCTTGTTTGGAAACTCAATTTTTCATTTGTAATTTTGTATTTTAGGGTAGTAGGAAGAACTCTCAAAAAAGGCCCTTACTAGATTACCAAACGATGCTCTTTATAACTTCATTAAAAGGCAAAATTAGGTTATGTACATTTAAATAATATATATTATTTATTATAAGGTTTAAAACCTCGGCTAATATGAATACCGAAATTATTGACACGTCAACTTTCACTTGTTAAACTCATACTTTTAATGAAAATATAATAAATTATGTAAATAATTTTATTTCTAAATTATCTAATACTTTGTTTGATTTTACATCTCATAAATTATCTCAATAAATTTGTGTTGATATATTAAAATAACAATAACTAATTAACCATTAATTGGATAAAATAATAATTCTAAATAATTTTAAAACAAAAATTGATAAATTTAAATTTAAATGTTGTCTGAATTTATGGGGTTTTTTGTTACGTATCCAACTAAATGATTTAAAATTATTATTTAATTATAAATACTAATTTAATTAAGCTCATCAGCCACCATATTTTTAAGGGTGCCAATATTCATGTATGCAACTTTCAACTTAAAATTTTAGAAATTTTATTTTGAAGTAAACTAATTATTTTAGATTTCAGAATATTTATAATTTATAATTTTATGAATTCCATATTTCAGATTACATCAACGTTCACTTACTTTTTAAAATATATTTGAAAACATATAATATTTTTCAAACATAAAATTTTGAATTAAAAAAATTGAGTAACACTTTATCAATAATATTAAAACTAAATTGTTTTTAAAATTTAAAATAAAATTCATCTATACATTTTTTTTAACATTTTAAAATTTGAATTTTGATTTTAAGTTTTCTTAAATATTTTTTATTTAATGCTAAAAAATAAAAAAAATAACATTTTAAATATAATATAAAAATAATTTATCCAAAGTTTTGTGCATTTTAAAAGTTTCAAAATTTGCTGATTGAGTCTTAGTTCGGGTGGCATCAAACATGTCGTTAATGTATGAGGATGTTGGTTCAAGCTTATCCTTCAATTTAAGGATTAGGGGAGGAGTTATATGTAATTCTAAGTATTGTATTAAAAAAATTCAAAATTCTGGAATGTTATTTTTAAAATAAATTTACAAGTTTTTAAAGTTAATAATATTGTTTGTAATTTTTCTAATGAGAGGTTTTAAATAAGTAAATAAAAAATACCTTGTCAAAACTTAAATAATGTATTTGAATTTAAAACATTTTTTTAGGATTGTGATGATTAAATATTTTTAATTGTTATTTAAATATTAAAATGTAATCTCCCCAACCTGATTTAGACATTAGACCCGAATTAGGAAAATTATATTGGCCACCGAAATGGCCCAGTAAGCTAATCAAAGTTTTGAAAACAGACATTTTAAAACGTTTGTTTATAGTAGAAGAAAAACTGTAACACTCTTAACCCATATCCGTCGCCGAATTAGGGTTACGAGAAATTACCGAACAAAACACAACTCAAAACAGGTAGTCTTTGCATTTCAAGTTTGTAAATCAATCACATCAATACTCTTATCTTATTCAAATATCGAAGCTTAATACTACTATTCTCATATTGTTCACTTACTAAAATTTTCTTTCAAACTTATAACAATATAAAATATATTGAGCATATCTCCAAACATACATTCGGCATAAGCAATTTCACTATATGGTCAAGCATAAAATTTTAAACATCAAAGTCATATGCGCATTTTACCTAATTGATATGAACCATTTAATGAAAATGCATAATTCTAATATTAGTACATTCAAGTTACAAATTCATTCACTAAGCCAACTCACATACACCTAACCATTCATCTCATGGACTAATAGGCTAGCATATTAATCAAGCATCATTTCGAAGCCAAATATACATATTCTCTTATCACATGTTTATGCGCATATGACTATGTCAAATTGGAATCATTTTGAGCACAAATAATAATTAAAAGTTCACCTAATTCACATGTCTAAAATATACACATATAACCAATCAATTAATTACATATAAATATTTAGTCAACCAAATATCTTCCATACATAACACTTTAACTATAATAGTTATGTGTCATCCTAATCTGAACTTAAATATCTAACGGTTCAAACACATTTTATGCATATATATATCATCACAAACCTATTCAAGATATCCAAACCAAAATTGATCGATCATAGACATATACATATACATATATGTATATATATATTCAATTTACCTTTCTTTAGTTGAACATGAATGTCCATTATTTACTAATTATCACTCTATTTATAAGTCAATTATACGTCAATCTATAAGTCTATAATTAACCGAACCAAATAATAATTTCATAAATCATAGCAAAATTATCACATAGCATTTGAAACCACACCAAAACAATTTATCAAAACAATCAAGTAACACATTCGTTTCTTATTGAACTGAATTATATAATCATCCATCACAAACATATATCAAAATTAGTTAATTTATAAGTAATTCATGTTATATTCAACCAAAACAAATACTAGCCTATACATGCCATATGTTCAAAATTTCGAGCTTTCAAAATATCGAGATAGAGTTCAATAGTGTGACGGACTTCCTTGACGATCCCCGAGCTAGTAACTAGCTTCCAAAATCTAAAAAAAACACCAAAAGAACACACAAAGTAAGCTTAAAAAGCTTAGTAAGTCATAGAAAATAAATCATTATGAGATTGTTAACAATTCAATTCAAATAGACTGAATACCAACCATTTCAAACATATGTATATTCACTTACTGCATAGGCATCATTCATTTTCATGTAATTCAATATAGTTATTTAAATCATACTCACTTTTTATTTCCGAATTATATTAACAAACCGAACGTACCTGAATCGGATACAATTATTGCATAATCATTCAATTCTCAATATTGCCCGTTGAACCATTCAGAGACAATAATGATATTCGGATAACTTGCAAGGCTCGTACAATGCCAACGTCCCAGACGTGGTCTTACATGTAATCAAACATCGATGTCACTGTCCCAGACAGGATCTTACACGTAAACCTCAAATCGATGCCAATGTCCCAGATGTGTTCTTACACAAATACTCATATCGGAATTCTATGTCATGACATATATATCCCAATTATTCCTATGGTTCGTGCGAGACTTTCGGACATCGTAAATCCATTTATTCAAGCTCGTAGTTACTTCTCCCATACTTAAATAAATTCGACATACACATATATAATATTACTATAATTCAATTTAGCACAATTAAATACATTTCTATATGAATTTAATAGCAATTATTTACTATGAACTTACCTCGAACGAGTACAAACGGATGGAATTGACTACTCGACCACTTTCGATTTCCCCCATTTTAATTTCGTTTTCTTTTGTTCTTGATCTAAATAAATTCAAATTTAGCTATTTAATAACACATTTCATTCAATTTAAACCACAAACACATAATTTGGGCAATTTGCACTTTAGCCCCTAAAATTCACATTTTTCACAATTTAGTCCCTATTTTATAAAATCACAAAATACACAAAATTCATCAAAGTCATGCCTTAGCCGAATTTTCCTAGGGTCCCTAGCAGCCCATTTATTTCATTTATTTCACATTTAAGCCCATAAATTTTCTATTTTTCATAATTTAACCCAAAATACTCAAATTCATCAAAATTCTCAATACAAAATATATTTATTTAACATCAAGCTTTCATATTTCACATTTTAACATCACAAAGCTTACAAAATCAACAATGGTATAATTCAAATTCATCATCAAATTCTAAAATTTAGGCATGGGCTAGCTAGAACTCAAAGCAACAATCTCAAAAACGTAAAAATTATCAAAAACCAAACAAAATACACACCAATTTTTAGCTTCTAATGTCCCGAATACCTAAAACACCAAGATATCTCTTTTTTTCTTCAAGTTTCGGAAAAACCAAACCAAATACATGTCATTTTGTGGTTTATTTTATTTAATATTATGTTATTTACTTATTACTATTTTAACCTTAATTATAAAACATGATAATTAATTAATATATGTCCATAATGGTCCACTCAAGCTATTAATGGTATAATAAAATCATAAAGACCTCCCGCTTAAAAAAATAACAATTAAGCACCTTTAACATATAGAATACCACTTTTACTTTTTATGCGATTTAATCCTTTTCCAAAATTAAGCACTCAAACGGATAAATTAAATCACAAAAATTTCACACATGTCAATTAACATACTATCAGCACAGAAAAAAATGTTAAAATATTTTTCTAACTCAGATTTGTGGTCCTGAAACCACTGTCCGACTAGGGTCTAAACCAGGCTGTTACAAAAACTTAGCCTATTTTCAGGAAAACTCATGGGTTAACAAAAAAAACCAATTAAGTAAAATATTTTCCTTGTAACGGTGAGTACTGTTGAAAGCTCAGTTAATTTTCAATTTATTTATTCTTTAAAATTTTATTTATAATCTAGGAGCGAAAAAGTGATATTCAACTTAGTTTTAATTAAGAAAAATCAGAATTATTTTGAGCATATTTAATTTTTAATCCATGTTCAATATCTTGAATTCAAATAAAATTCATGCATGCTAAATAAACCCTAATCTTAAGTCCCATGCCACAATTTAAATAAAGTAATACAGTTCCACAATAGCAAGAATTATAAAAATATGTCTAAAATGCTTTTATATAATAAAAATAGTTCTGAGCCCTCCGAATGTCACGTTCACGTCCTAACCTATTGGGTTATGTGTTAAGATGATAAATAAATGGAGTGACTTTAAAAAGCTCACTGTGCCTCCAATCACAAGAAAATCAGCATGAAACAATAAGCATAGTATACAAAACACAATTCTTAGCATAAACACATTCGTATAGCAATTCACAATTTCACAGAATCGGTTTATCATAATAACACATCACAATAATATTTTAAAATTCATAGTGTTGAATGTACATGCTTATGAATTTCAATGCAATTTCAGTTTATCAGGTAAGGGTTTTACCCCACCGCTACACACCACACTATGAGTTTCCTAGACTCATCCAGCCTTTTAACTTCAGGTTGTTGATTAACCACCACTAATTTGCAGATAAACTGTCACTTGTTGTGGATACACAACATCATTGCAGATAAAAGCTACCACTGGGTTTGTAAAAATTGTGGGTGAACTACCATTATTTTTAGTTTAAAACATTTGCAGACAAGCTGCCTCTTGGTTCGTAATCGAACCACATATTTGCAGTTATTGCCACTTGTTGTGGGTGTACAACATATTTACAGATTAAATACACTACCATTTAGTTCGTGATCGAACCACATACTTGCAGTTATTGCCACTTGTTGTAGGTGCACAACATATTTGCAAATTAAACAAACTGCCACTCGGTTCATGAATAAACCACATTATTTTCATATTACTAAACTGTCACTCTTCCTCCATACATATCATCCCACCCCATGTAATGCAGTTTGACATGCTTTGTAATAGAATATGTTAATACTACCAATAATCATACTTAACATGTATTCAGTTTATCACTACCAATTAACATGCTTTAATAGGTATTCGATAGGGTGGTGACAATTAGAGGTGCTCATAGGCTAGGCCGGGCCGGGTTCGGGTCGGGCCCAGAAAAAATTTTGGCCCTTTTCCTAGGCCCCGGCCTGGTTCGGCCCAAAATATGGGCCTGGAATTTCGTCCAGGCTCGACCCGGGGAGAAAATACTAAGCTTGAGCCCGACCCGGCCCGACCTATTTTTTTTAATAAACACCAAAATTGTATAAAAAATTGCAAAATATAATCAACCAACCAAAATATCCATAGTTCCATACGTTAACCAAAATATCCATCGTTCCATTATGGAACTTGAGTATAAATAATATATTAATTCTCGATAAAATAATCTTATTTTAGAAGAATACCTAAAATTCAATCGGGTTAAATATTAAATTTGAGAAATAATATAAAATATATGATGGACATTTTTAATAAAAGTGGTACATAAAATGATTATTTTAATTCGATATTTAAAGTTTAATGACTCCTTTTTAGGGCCAATTTCATCCAAATTGTAATTAAATGCAAAGTACATGCTCTATAAAAATAAATCAATCAATTTTAATCGGAAAACAAATGTTTCTATGATCATTCATCTGCTAAGAATACATAGACACACTTCTTTACCTTGAATGAAATTCAAACTCAATCATAATAAAAGAAAATGTTGTACAAAGTAAAATAAAATAAAATAAAATTAAATTCAATTCAATTTTAAAAAGAAAATGTAAATGAAAGCTTACGGGAAAGGAAACTAAGGTAAGCCAAGGTAAGCCAAATCGATTTTAATGTCGCTTGTTTCTGCAATAAAACAAAGCAAAAATAAAAAAAGATGAGATTAAATGAAGAAACAAAAAAGATGAGATTAAATGAACAAATTACAAAGACAGTCAATGACAGTGTTATGCTGAGTTGGAATTACATATTTCTTACCTGCGGAAAGTCTTGGGATGTATAGCTAACAAGTTGCAGAAAGGGTTTTAAGATTTTAAACAATATATCTGAGATAAAACCAAGTTAGAAGTCTGTATTAATCCATCAGCATTGAAATTTTGAAGTAATTGAGGGTATACCTAATGTTATCCTAATCAATCATCAGTGAGGATGAAAAGAAAAAAAAAAGGAGTATGGAATGGTAAGGAATCAAATCAAACAAAGAAGCAACCATGAAAGCAAGCTGACTTGAAAATGGAAATGAGAAAAGTAACTGTAAAGTCAAATGTGTTCCTTTATGGACTGCGTTAATAAGGTGGTGTGAGAATTAACAGTCAAGTAATGTAAGGTTAAATCATGGGCGAAACACATTGCATCCCTCAACTTTTGACCTTTTTAAACATTGAAATCCCCCCTTTTACTTTTATCAGTGTGAAACATCACAAATCAAAGATCTTGTTAACCAAAGGAGTCCCCAATCATAAAATCACAAAATCACAAAAAAAAAGGTTCTAAAAAAAATCTTAAAGATACACCATGATTTCCATCCCTTTGCTTCTGGAAAACCATCTACATACATGAAAAATAGAAAGGTTTTTCTCTAAAGCAAACAAATATTTTATTTCAACACTCTTTTTAACATTTCAAGGGGACATAATTATAGTGGATTAAGATCCACCAAGTCAAACAAGAAAATGCTAATGTAATATGTATTTCTCTCCATGTTTCTATTTTTCTTAAAATATTTACGTCCAACGTATATTTAAACAGATTGAAAAATATATTAATATTAAATCAATAATAACTCGTTGAATGAATACATTACAGTTGAATATCAAATAATCAATCATTTAAGTAGGGAACATACAAAAGTAACAAAATATGGGTTCTAGACAAAGGCATTAAAGCATTAGTTTGTTCAGAAATTCTCACACATTTTTTGAGGGAATGTAGGAGAATCGATATAAACCTATATGTGTCACTCACTCGGTACTAGTTAACATAGTCTCGGCAATTAGCAATGATAATCGACAGTATTGAGTATTGAGATAGAAAATAATATGAGAGGAAATTGATAAGGGTTAACATCTTAGACATATAACAGAGATCAATCAGTTCATCAATCCAAAAATAAAAAAGCAAAAAGCAAAAAATTACTTTGACATAAACTAGGGTTAACAACTTAGCATTGTTAACGCAGCAAACTCACCTTGAAATTCAAAGGTAGAAGATGTAGAAGCACCGCTCTAACCTCTTCTTTTTTCCTCTTCCTTTACCTTTCGATTTCGAGAAGATAGTGCCAGATCTTTATACAGTTGCAAAGGTACCCTTCTTGATCAAGATTAAGTGCTGTCGATTACTTTCTTTCCTGTTGAAGGAATACCCATTGCTAGAGTACTCGTAAGAGCTGATTCTAGAAATGGGTGGAGCCGTGGAGGACTGAAGGTGGAATGGTGGATCGGTGGAGGTGGATTTTGAAATTGGGGAAAAAAAGGGGGAGGGAAGGGCTTAGGGATTTTTACGGGTTAGGGAAATGAGAAACGAGAAATGGGAAATGGGGAAGGGAAAGGAATTAAGGAAATAATAAAATTTTTTTAAATATATATTTATTATATTAGGGCCAGGCCCAGGCCAAAATAATTTTGCCTGAGGCCCGGCCCATTTTCTAAACGGGCCTCGTTTTTTTGGCCAAACCCATATTTCGGGCCTACATTTTTACTTGAACCCTCCCATATTTCGGGCGGGCCGTCGGGACGGGCCGGCCAGATAGGCCCATGATCACCTCTAGTGACAATATTAATACAACAATTTATTTGTTTCACAATGACAGTAACATGTAATATACATTTTACATACGATATAACCATAACACTTTTATAATTAAATAAAAATTCCATAATAGCACAATATCAGGGACTCAATTGAGCAAATAAAACTCTAAAAATAATTCAAGGGATATACAGGGACTAAACTTAACATATCATAAATTTTTGGGCAAAATTGGAAAATTTGTAAAACAGGGGTCACATGGCCAGGCCCTGTGGAAGGCTATAGGTCATGTGGAAGGGTTACACGGTTGTGTGGCCAGGCCGTGTAACAGGTTGTAGTCATGTGGAAAATGTAGAAATAACCTACAGGGGAGACACGACCGTGTGGCAGAACGTGTGGTTCACGAACTACACTAGGGTTTCAAGGGCACATAGTCAAGTGGTGGGCTGTGTGGTCCACATGCCTATGTGGCAAACCCTGAGGCCCAATTCCTACATATGATCACCACCGATTCACTTGGGAAAAGACACACAACCAGGAGTCCAATTGATGGTCCTTCAAAAGAAATTTATACACGAGTTAACGATCAATTTCAAGATTTAACAAGATTTGTAAAAGATTTATCAAGATTTGAAATGGATCAATTGATTGCATTAAAGATTAAAGTCAGTAGAACTACTACGAAATTTTAGGATCTAAATTTCAGGACAAGATGTAATTACTATTTCCATCAAAGATCGGAATACTATTGATGGCAATTACAAAATCGGTCGAAAAATAACGATGAGTGGAGGATCATTTAATTCGGGAAAACAAAATAATTAACATCAATTAGGATGAATATATAGTGTACAAAAAGGGAAAGAAAATAAAGAAGAGAATAAATGGAAAGATGGAAAGCAAATTCTATTAGGATTTGAAAATGGGTAATATGAAAATCCAATTGGGAAAAAGAGAGAAAAAGATGGTGGAATTCTAATTCTATTGAGATTTTGGGGAAAAGCGAGATATGAATTCTATTTAGGTAAGAATTGGGTCAATTTGTAGGGTTTGTAAACCCTAGAGGTGTCATTTGCAATTTCCCCAATATTATGTCAAAATTTGAAATTAAAATGGAAGGGCAAAGGATGTGGAGGTTCAATCTCAAGTTCATAAGGGAGAAACTAATTCTATAGCCATTGGGCTATCCCCCATTTCTTGTCTAGTTTCTAATCCCAACAATATATATTTTGTGTTTTGCTGAAATCTCAAAATTAAAAGAAAAAGAAAGAATCAAACTTGGGTAAGCAGGGGGGAGAACTAACGCTTAACCATTGGGTTGTTGTCCATTTCTTGGTTTCTGAGGAGAAGGCACTAACACCTAACCACTCAGTTTATGTCTTATTTCTTACTTATTTTAGTTACTTAATTGTATATATTTATTTTGGTCTCAACTTACATATTCTTTATTAGCTTACACATTTACACAATTTTTATTAACTAATTTAACTTTATAGTTCTTAACACATTCCACTATAGTTTATATATAATAATTAATACTCATAGTTAAGTCTTACTATTAATATTTTAATTCATTTCTCCCCTTTTTCCAAGTAGGTCCTAACTCAATTTAAAACACACTATTTTCAAATTAAACCTCGTAATCAAGTTTCATTTTACCTTAATTAATATAATATTACTTGGTTATATTATTTTAATGCTTTTGTAACACCCTAAACTTGACCTAGACGTTATGGCCAAATCTGGGAGGTTATGAAAAAGAGTTTTGAAACCGACGATACTTTGATAAAACTATTTTTAGTTATTCAATAAGACGTCCAAGTTTTATAAAACATATTCATTTATAAAATATTACTGAAATTGTTACATGTTGTTCTTTAAAGCTAACCATTGTTTTCGCAGCGGAAGTTTGAAAATCGTTTAAAACAAAACCACGACCTTGTTTTCAAAAATAACATTTGTTTGCGCAAGAACAATATTTTTTCGAATCATCATAGTATAGAAATCAGAATGCATTCAAACCAAACAGTCCAAAAAGTCCGAAGAGTCCAAAAATTACAAAACTCTCACGAAAACTAGAAATTTCAGTAAAATCGTAAAACAATAGTAATAATGACAACAGCTTCTGTCAAGTGGTCACCGCTGAGCCTCCGTCGCACCGACCCTCTTATATCTGTAGATTACCTAAAGAGAACAGACAAACAGCTGTGAATTTTCATAAACTCAGTGTGTAACCCAACAGAAATAGTCATGCAACATACACAGAATTTCATATACAGTCAGATATAGATTTCGATTAAAGTCCATAACAGTAACAGATATAAGAATCAGATAACAGATCAGACGTACAGAATCCAACCCCTATCCTCTACACACTATCTCCGTCCATCCCATCACACCATGTGAGGTTAAAAACACCCACCCATCTCTACACACCATATCATATCGATGCGGCACATAACAGATAATATGCAGTCAAGCTGCCAGAATATAGACGAAAGGTTGCTGTACAGATCACTTTCTCCACATATACAAATCCCTCCCCAAACAGAGATACAGAATACAGATGCAAAATAACCGAATAAACATGCTTAACATGCTCGTATACAGATAAATAAATACTTAACAGTACAATCAAGCATACATATCAGTTTCCTACTCAAATCAGACTATCAGAGTATTAGATCACATGAAATAGGGTTTGGCTAGCCCTTACCGACCCTACGGTAGGTTCACAGTCGATCGAAACGACTCGTGTGACCCTAGGGAAAATTTTAGAATTCGGGGCCCACATGTTCATGTGAGCCCACATGCCCAGAACGGCCTTCCTTGTGTGGCCCACACTCCTAGAACGGCTTTGCCTGTGTGGCCAACACGCCCAACCTGGCCTAGCCCGTGTGGCCCACACAGCCACACATTCGTCATCACACGGCCGTGTCTCTCGCACGGCCACACGTACGACATTCACAGGACCGTGTCTCGCACGCGGCCAGCCACTTGGCACATGCCCTTTTTCAATTTTTACCGAACCTCAATTTTTCGTGTTTAGGGTACACAATCAATTTTTGGGAAGAGAGAAAGGAGAAAAATTTGACAGTGAACAAAAGATAACGTCAGAAACACAATCAATTTTTGGGAAGAGAGAGAATTTTTTTAAAAAAGTAAAAAAAATAAGATATAATTTGATGAAATTATCCAACTACCCACTACTACCTAAATGCCCCAGAATCCTACCCACTAACCACCTCCACTACCTCAGATTTCTACCTCCACCGAACCACTATCTCACAATCGCAGCAAAAAATATCATCCACGCCTACATAGGAAATCGAATACGGGACCCTAGGGAAAGTAGGACTTGAAACCAAGACCTCAAACACACACACAAACCACTTAACCACTGAAGCAGATACATATTTGTGTTCAGATTTATAGAAACATAAATAAATTATTTAGGGCATTACAACTCTACCCCTTAAAAGAAATTTTGAGCTCGAAATTTGCCTGATCCGAATAGATGAAGATACTGCTGACACATCGAGTTGTAGGGTTTCCACGTGGCTACCTTAGTGCCATGATTCTGCCACAGAACCTTTACCAACGGTATGGACTTCCTCCTCAGAATCTGAACCGGCTCCTCCTCAAACGTCAAGTCCAGTCTAACATCGATCTCCTCAATGGAGACAATGTGAGATGGATTAGACCCATATCGCCTCAATATCGAGACGTGAAACACATCATGGATATGATCCAACTCTGGAGGTAGCTCTAACTGATAAGTAATCAGTCCCACATGCCTCAAAATTCGATACGGCCTAATAAACCTAGGAATTAACTTGTCCTTACAACCGAACCGTAGAACCTTTTTCCACGGAGATACCTTAAGAAATACAAAGTCCCCCATAGAGTACTTGATATCTCTGATTTTCAGATTTGCATAAGACTTCTATCTATCAGAAGACGCCTTCAGACGATCCCAAATTAGTCTAACATTATCTTCAGTCTCGGAAACCAACTTAGGACCCAAAACTCGTCGCTCACCCAACTCAGTCTAATATAACAGAGTATGACACTTATGACCAAATAGAGTCTCGTAAGGTGCCATCTAGATGCTAGATTGGAAACTGTTATTGTAGGCGAACTCAACTAACGGTAAAAAATCCTCCCAACTACCGCAGAAATAAATCACATAGCTCCAAATCATATCCTCTAGTATATGAACCACCCTCTCAAATTGACCATCTGTCTGAGTATGGAACGCAGTCTGAAGTCTAATCTTGAAACCAGAGCCTTGTGAAGTTTCTTCTAGAACCGTGAAGTGAAGAGAGGATCCATATCAGAGATTATTGAAATTGGAACCCCATGCAGTCTTACAATCTCAGAAATGTAGAGCTTTACTAACTTTTGCATAGAGTAGTCCATCTGAACAGGAATAAAATGAGCGGACTTGGTTAACCGAACCGTAGAACCTTTTTCCACGGAGATACCTTAAGAAATACAAAGTCCCCCATAGAGTACTTGATATATCTGATTTTCAGATTTGCATAAGACTTCTATCTATCAGAAGATGCCTTCAGACGATCCCAAATTAGTCTAACATTATCTTCAGTCTCGAAAACCAACTCAGGACCTAAAACCCGTCGCTCACCCAACTCAGT
Source organism: Gossypium raimondii (assembly GCF_025698545.1). Classification (NCBI taxonomy): domain Eukaryota; kingdom Viridiplantae; phylum Streptophyta; class Magnoliopsida; order Malvales; family Malvaceae; genus Gossypium; species Gossypium raimondii. Next base: position 19,844,702 of record NC_068567.1, on the reverse strand, counting down.
CTAATATAACAGAGTATGCCACTTACGACCATATAGAGCCTCGTAAGGTGCCATCTAGATGCTAGATTGGAAACTGTTATTGTAGGTGAACTCAACTAACGGTAAAAAATCCTCCCAACTACCGCAGAAATAAATCACATAGCTCCAAATCATATCCTCTAGTATATGAATCACCCTCTCAAATTGACCATCGGTCTAAGGATGGAACGCAATACTGAAGTCCAATCTCGAACCCAGAGCCTTGTAAAGTTTCTTCTAGAACCGTGAAGTGAAGAGAGGATCCATATCAGAGATTATTGAAATTAGAACCCCATACAGTCTTACAATCTCAGAAATGTAGAGCTTTACTAACTTTTGCAGAGAGTAGTCCATCTGAACAAGAATAAATTGAGCGGACTTGGTCAATGGATCCAAAATGACCTAAACATAATCTTTCTTAATGGGTGTCAAGGGTAACCCACTAACGAAGTCCATCGTCACTCGTTCCTATTTCCATAAGGGAATCTTAACAGGCTGAAGCAAAGCCGAAGGTAATTGGTGCTCAGCCTTAACTTGCTGGCATGTCAGACAACGAGCAACAAAATCTGTTACCTGTCATTTCAAACCCGACCATCAGTATAGCTCACGAAGATCCTGATACATTTTATTACTACCGAGATGTATAATATTAGGGCTACTTTGTGCTTCTCTCAGAACTGACTGTCTCACATTAGAATCATTCGATACACAAACCCGTCCTCGGAAATACAGAACTCTATTCTTATTCAGTCCAAAATTAAAAGTACTGCTACTCTCAATCTGACGAAACCGCAGGTCCAGAGACTCATCCCCTAATTACTTTTCTCGAATCTTCCTAATCCAAGTCGGCTTGACTTGCAACTCGGCTAGAAGACCCCTATCATCGAACAAACTAAGACAAGTGAAAATCGCTCTCAAATCAGTCATTGCTCTACGACTGAGACAACCAGCCACTATATTGGCCTTACTGGGATGATACTCTATCGTACAGTCATAGTCTTTGAGCAGTTCAATCCATCGACACTGGCTAAGATTCAACTCCTTCTGAGTGAGGAGGTACTTAAGGCTCTCGTGCTTGGTATAGATGATACATATCTCACCATACAAATAGTGCCTCTAGATCTTTTACGTAAATACCATAGCAGCTAACTCGAGATCATGCGTCAGATAATTCTCCTTGTGCGACTTAAGTTACCGGGACGCATAAGCCACAACGTTACCATCTTGCATCAATACACATCCCAAACTGACGTGCAACACATCATTATACACCATAAAATCCTTATCGAATTCAGGCTGTATCAGAACAGGAGCCTTAGTCCAAACAGAATTGAGCTTTTCAAAGCTCGATTGTTGCGCATCAGTCCAGACGAAAGGAACACTCTTGCGCAGAAGCTTAGTCAAAGGAGCTGCAATCAGGGAGAACCCTTAACAAACCTCCAATAATAATCTGCAAGTCCTAGAAAACTATAGATCTCAGATACGTTCTTAGGCTGTTTCCAATCAAGCACAACCTCAATATTTTTGGGATCAACTCGGATCCATTCAGTAGAAACCACGTGCCCTAGAAATCTTACCTCTCGCAACCATAATTCACATTTGCTCAACTTACCGTAGAGTTGTTTCTTTTGGAGTATCTGAAGCACTACCCTAAGATGCTCATCATGCTTATCCTCAGTCTTAGAGTACACCAAAATATCATCAATGAAGACTAAGATGAACTGATTCAGATACGACTAAAAAACTCGGTTCATCAGATCCATGAATGCAGCCAGAGGATTCGTCAAACCAAAACACATAACTAAGAACTCATAATGCCCATAATGAGTTATAAAAGTCATCTTATGAATATCAGCTTCCTTAACCCTAAGCTAATGATACCCAAAACGAATATCTATTTTCGAAAATACTGTAGCCCCATGAAACTGATCAAAAAGGTCATCAATCATCGGAAGTGGATATTTATTCTTCACAGTTAGCTTATTTAGTTGTCAGTACTCGATGCACATCCTTATGGTACCATCCTTTTTCTTCACAAACAGAACTGGTGCGCCCCATGGAAACACACTAGGACAGATGAATCCAAAATCCATAAGCTCTTGAAGTTGAGCCCTAAGCTCTGTAAGCTCCTTCGGTGCCATATGGTAGGGAGAAATGGACACCGGAGTTGTACCTAGTAAAAGCTCAATGCCAAACTTAACTTCTTGATTCGGAGGTAAACCCGATAACTCCTTAGGAAAAAATCCAAAAATTCCCTCACTGTTCTGATATCCTTGACATAAGAGTCCTCAAAAATTAAAACACCAACGTAGGACAAATATGACTCACACCCTTTCCGAACCAATTTCTCAGCCACTAGAGCAGAGATCACATTAGATAAGTAATCTCGATGCTCACCGATCACAACTACATCCTTACCATCCTCGGTCCTTAGAGCAACCTTCTTAGTTACGTAGTCCAAACTAACTCAGTGCTCAACCAACCAGTCCATACCCAGAATTAAGTCAAACTCCCCAAACGATAGCTCCATCAAATTTTTCAGAAAAACAACCCCTTGTACCTCTAATGGAACATTCCTATATAGTCTACTAACCCGAATAGATTGCCCCAATAGACTCATTACAGTAATCTCACCAGAAGTACACACAACAAAAATCCCTAAATTTTCAAAAAACAGTACTAGCTACATAGGAGTGTGTAGAACCTATGTCTATCAAAGTAGTATATGGGGCATCAAAAATAAAAAAACATACCCCTGATCACATCAAGGGCATTTCTATCCTCTCAGCATTGAGCAACACAAACCAGTGCAAGCTACCTCACCACAGTCTGATTAGTACCTCTGTCCAGTGCTTTCTGTCCTCGGCCCATACCATTACCACCCCTAGCCGGTCCTCGGCCTCTAGGTGGTTGTTGTACTGCGCTCTGAGGTTGAACAAAACCTAATCCCAAAGCTTGTATCTGATCAGCACGATGTGGACACTCTCTAATCTGGTGCTTTAATGACCCACACCACAGACAAGCCCCTAGTCTCCTCCAATACTCGCCCAGATGGAGCCTACCACACTCACTACAAGGCTAAATCCTAGCAGGAGCAACAGGAACTCCCACCCTAACAGGCCCACCAGGTCTGGCCCATTTCTTAAGCCTCTTAATAGAACTAAAGGGTTCCAAATCCCTTTTATTCTTGCCTCTCTCTCGATCTCTATTTTGGCGCTCTACGCACTTAACCTCTTCGTCGATCTTCGCCTTTTCTACCAAAACAGCAAACTCACGCTCAGACTATCCCTCAAACCGTTATCAAAATGAACATATTTCTCATACTCGGATGCCACCATGCCTCGAGCATAGTGGCTCAATCTCAGAAATTCAACCTCATACTCGGCCACAGATTTATCACCTTGCGTGAGATTCATGAACTCAAGCCTACGAGCATCCACATAGCTTGCTCCCACGTGCTTTCCCTAGAAGGTAGTCTTGAACTAGTCCCAGTTCAAGCGATCCGATTGACTACCCTCCCAAACCAACAACCACCACTGATAAGCTTCATCGCAAAGCAAAGAGACTACACCCTTCAGTTTCTACTCAGGAGTACAGTCAATGTCGTTCATTATCCTCTTGGTGGCCTCCAACCAATACTCGGCCACAGTAGGGGCGACTCTAGTGACACCCCTAAATAGCTCAACTCCATTAGACCAGAGTCAGTCAGTTACTGACCCACAGCCTTCAGATCCAGAATGGAGTCCAATGACCCTCTCCAAAACTGTCAACATGGCTTGGGACAGTACTTCGTCCCCAGTCGAGGGGCTTTGGGACCCAGTCTTAGTAGTAGATGAAACTGGTGTCTCACTCATATCCAGATTTGGTATACTGCCCAGAAAGAAAGACTCAACTCGAGCCCTCCTACGGCGCCCGCCGTGCCAACTAATACTACAACTACGAGTTCTAGGAGCGCTCATCGTAATTTTAGTTTTATCTACATTATAAAATTTTATGCATCAGTTCCAGTGTTCATTAACAGATATTTTATGTTTAAAAATCGTTTAAAATAAAACCACGCCCTTGTATTCAGAAATAACATTTGTTAGCGCAAAATTGGTATTTTGTCGAATCATTGTAGTTTAGAAATTAGAATGCATTCAAACCTAAAAATTCAAACCAAACAGTCCAAAAAGTCCGGAGAGTCCAAAAATTACAAAATATCACGAAAACCAAAAATTTCAGTAAAACTGTAAAATAATAGTAACAATGACAACAATTTCTGTCAAATGGTCACCGCTATGCCTTCATCACACCGACCCGCCTATATCTGTGGATTACCTAAACAGAATAGATAAACAGATGTGAGTTTTCGTAAACTCAATGTGTAGCACAACATAAATAATCATGTAACATACACAGAATTTCATATACAATCAGATACAGATTCAGATCTAAGTCCATAATAGTAATAGATATCAGAATCAGATAACAGATCAGACGTACAGAATCCTACCCCCATCATTTAGACACCATCTCCGTCCATCCCATCACACCATGTGGTGCTAAAACCACCCACCCATCCCTACACACTATATTGTGTCGATGCGACACATAACAGATAATATGCAATCAAGCTGCCAGAATATAGGTAAAAGGTCATTGTACAGATCACTTCCTCCACATATATAAATCCCACCCCAAACATAGATACAAAATACATACGCAAAAATAACCGAATAAACATGCTTAACATGCTCGTATACAGATAAATATATATTTAACAATACAGTCAATAATACATATCAATTTCCTACTCAAATCAGACTATCAGAGTATTAGATCACACGAAATAGGGTTTGGTTAGCCCTTACTGACCATATGGTAGGTCCACAGTCGATCGAAACGTCTTATGCTACCCTAGAGAATATTTCAAAATTTTGGGTCCACATGCATGTATGGGCCCACACGCCCAAAACAGCCTTGTCTGTGTGGCCCACACGGCCTAGCCCAAAACCCATACACTCGTATGGGCCAACACGCCCAACCTGGCCTAGCTTGCGTGGCCCACACAGTAACACATTGGCTATCACACGGCTGTGTCTCACACATGGCTTGGCACATGCTCGTGTGGTGTCGACAATGCCCTTTTTCAGCTTTCGTGGAACCTCAATTTTTTTGTGTTTGGGGTACACACCACCTGATACGATTTTGATGCTACTGCAATCCTGAGATTTCTGAAACCTAAAAACAGAATACCCAACACCGATTTAGTAGCTTGATTAACGAATTTGCCAGAAAAAATCCAACAACGAAACTGACTTACCGCCAACAACAAACCACTGCTTATACAGTTCAGGTTGTCAGAGCGAATCCTCCTCCTTCACAGTCTTTTCTTACACGATATCCGTAAAAACATCAAATTTCTTAACTACACACTGTTATGTCATTTCAACAAAACTTTCACAAATGCTTTACAAAAACCGAAGGTTAAACATGAAACAACAAAATGCACCACTTACCAAGTCGAGAATGAGTACCGAAAATCGAGACACGATAAATTGCGTGAAAAATTTGTGACAGAATCGAAAAAGATGGAGAAAGGATAAAATTTTGATAGTGAACAGAAAAAGAGTAAGAAAATGATAGAAACATAATCAATTTTTGGGAAGAGAGAATTTTTTTTAAAAATAAAATAATATATAATTTGATGAAATTATCCCAACTACACTCTAATACCTAAATCCTCCAGAATCCTACCCACTAACCACCTCCACTACCTCAGAATTCTACCTCCACCGAACCTCCATTTCACAATCGCAACAAAAATATCATCCACACTCACACAGGGAATCGAACATGGAACCGTAAGGTAAGCTAACACCTTACCACTTGAATCAACAGGCTCATTCTAAGATAAGTTTACCAACAATATAACATTATCCTTCTCAGCAGGAATAAGGTTAGGATAAAAAATAACAAAATTTGTCAACAGTAGGACTTGAACCCAAGACCTCAAACACAAACACAAATCACTTAACCATTGAAGCAGATACATATTTGTGTTAGGATTTATAGAAATAGAAATAAATTATTTAATGCATTACAGCTTTAATTAATTATTTTATGACCTTAATATTGATATCTGTTTCAAACCTCAGTTTATTTACAATATACGAAGATAACCTTATAAATTAGGGTGACCACTCTTGGTTTTCGTAAACCCGATTCTTTCAACCTGATTTTTGGAGTGTGACGATTCTCCCTTCCTTAATGAAATTTTGTCCTCGAAATTTCCTTAGTGACACATCAATCGCTTGGCCACAAAATCTGGTATTCGTCTTTTCAAACCAACAATTACGTTTTGTTGCTCAACTCTGATTCCTCTGAACCTTTACTGGACTATTTTGAAGATCATATTCACTACCAGGGACTGTCATTCGGTAACTTCGCTAACATTTTCCTCTACCCCAATTTCTCAGTTTTAATAGAAAGACTATTGTTTCTCTGAGTATAAAGTTCAGGCATTAGCTATTTTCTGATTGTTTGCAGTCTAACGATCATAGTTTATCTAAAGTTTCAAGAGTCATAGTACCTAAAGTAGAACTAGCATCGGAGTCTCGGATTTAACTTCCTATAAAAAATCAATTTGTTTTTTCAAAAAAAAACTTATGGCATGATTTTTCCCAAAATAAACCCTTTTCAATGCATGCATGTAGACTTATTCAAATTTTCATAGTCTGAGTTTTGATAACTTGGCTCTAACACCACCAAAAGTAACCTTGTCAATCCAGCTTAGATGTTAGACCCGAATTCAAAATATTACCCAGTAAGCTATCAGAGTTTTCAAAACAGTTATTTTAAAACATTTGTTTATCTTAGAAGAAAAAATTAGCCTATTTTTTAGGAAAACTCATGGGTTAACAAAAAACTGATTAAGCAAAACATTTTCCTTGTAAAGGAGACTACTTTTGAAAGCTTAGTTAACTATCAATTTATTTATTCTTCCTAAACTTATTTATAATCTAGCAACAGAAAAGTGATATTCAACTTAGTTTTAATTAAGAAAATCAAAATTATTTTGTACATATTTATTTTTAATCCATGTTCAATATCCTGATTCAAATCAAATATCATGCTTAATAAACCCTAATCTTAAGTCCCATGTCACAATTTAAATAAAGTAATACAATTCCAAAATAACAGGAATTATAAAAATGTCTAAAATACTTTTATATAATAAAAATGGTTCTGAGCCCTCTGAATGTCACATCCTAACCTATTGGGTTATTTGTTAAGATGATAAATAAATAGAGTGACTTTAAAAAGCTCAGTGTACGTTCAATCACAAGAAAATCAGTGTGAACCAATAAACATAGTATACTCGACACAATTCTTAGCATAAACACATTTGTATAGTGTAATGCCCAATTTTGACCCGGGCCCACTAAAAATAAATAAAACCAATAAAAAAACAAAGTCCAAATGTCCATTACATTGACCCAATTTGAAAACCCAAAATTACATGCCCGAAACCCACTAAACAGAGGCCCAGTACACCTAGCCCACTAACCTAAACCTAATGGACTAATGGCCCAACACCTAGCCTAACCGAGACTGAAACCCTAGCAGCATTTGGCTTCCAGTGCCGCAACCATTAAGGCCTTCGTCCCCACGTGCCGAGCCTCTACCCGCGTGCGTGCCTTCGCACGTGCGCCACCGCTGCTTGCTTTGCCTCCGTACACGCCACGTCCCCAGCCCTGCTCTCCGTACCTGCAAGAGACGAACAAACAAGCAGCAAAAGACAAACAACAAACGAAAAGAGGGGCAGAAATCGGCAGAAATAAGAGAAATAAGAAAATAAGAAAAATAGAAGAAAAAAATTTGTATTCTTTTCTTATTTTTCTTTTCGGGTTATAAAAACCCCCGGATGTACCCTTTTTCGAGAGATATTCAAGATACAAAAAAAATCGAGAATACAAAGAATCAAAAAGCAAAGAGAAAGGTGATTTTCTGGGTTTATATTACTTTTGCTTGTTACTGAATCCTTTTTCTTTACTTTCTTTTTCCAGTTTATGTTCATCAATCGATGTTCAAAAGAGGAATATTTAGAAAAAAGGGAGGGACATACCTGATAGTGCGATCTTAGCCCTCTTCGCCACCATCGGAGAACGTGCTAGGTTTGAGCACCGTCTAAAGGTTCTCAATGCACAGAGTGGCGCAGGGCTTTACTTCAGTTTAGGTTTTGCTTTAATGTTGTGGGCAACAGTTTTTTTAGGGTTTTATTTTAGTTTAATCGCAAGATTTAAAACGTCGCCGTTCAGAGCCCATACATTGGCACTGAAACGGTGTCATTCGATAGCCCGATCTAGGCGGTGACCCGATCAGGGGTAGGATCCGCGCATACTGGACTAGTGGTCAATTTGCTTAATAGGTCCTTGCGTGTTCATCGAAGTTGCAATTTTGATTTCCCTTAATTTATTTGTAATTGGTATCATACATTTGGTTATGTTTTCATTTAGGTCCACGACTGTACGGCGTCGTTTAAGGCCGAGACCCATGCGGTGACCCGACCCGAGGGCAGGATCCGCGCACTTGGGTTTATCGGTCTATTTGCGCGACAAGTCCCTTTTCTTTTGTGTTGTTTCAATCTGATTATGTTTATTTTTTTAATTTGTACCTCATATTTACTTTTGTATTCATTTAGATCCCAGTTTAAGCAGCACCATTTCTTTGATTGGATTTGGATTTTTTCAATGTTTGCGTATAATTGCTGATTCGGTCCTCCGTTTTTGAAATAAATTTTAATTTAATACTAATTTATTTTTCCTTTCTTAAAATTCAACGTTTTAAATTATAATCAACTCTATTTTCATATATTATGGTATTTAATTTTCTTTATAATATTTACTTTTGATAGTATTTTAATTCATATTTTAAAATGAAATAAAATTATCACTTTAGTTTATATTTTGTATTTTAAATTCATTATACACTAATATTCTCGAGTCTATTGTGTATTTATTTATTTATTTTATATTTTTATTGGATTTAAAAGTTGTTAACCATGGTTCTTGATTTTAAAAATGTTTATGTATTTAATTTTGCTTTCAAACCTTTTAAGAAATCAATTTTATCAATTCATTATTTTTAATATTATTTTAATATTGGCTTAATATTATTTTTGAACTAATTATTAGTGTAATTTCTAAGATATGGTACACCATTCTTCTAAATTATTATCCATATGATTTAAATTTATCAACATTATTTCAAATTCTATTACATATACTTTTCGTTAATTTGATACATTATTATTTATTTTATCGCACTTAATATATTTAAAAGAATTTGAATGTTACTTTATATTTCTCAATAATGTATTTTAGAATATAGTCCCAAATTTTATTTTCACCATGATATCTCGTGATTATTATATTTATATGTATAATTTATATGGAATTATTTTAATACACGTACATGTGTATAAAATGCATCATAACTTGTAATTTACAAAAATTATTTTTGTTTTCAAATTTTTATTCATTTTGATTATTTTAAGTGGTTTACTTGTGATTAAATTATCTTTATATTAATTATTCTCATTTGGTTATTTGTAAGATTGATTATTAATTTATTTGATCATCAATGTTTGGTTGATCCAAATTGTAAATTTAGCTTGCTATTCACCATTTGATTTGCTTATTGATACTTTATTATATTGTTTGTAAGAACTGCATATCATTAAAGCATTATAATCGTTTTATTTCAAAATTCCTAAAAAAGGGGCTTGGTGATTAATAATTCTCGAGAATTGTGCCCTAACTTATTGGGCTTCAATTCTTCTCGATGAATTTATGTCATCATGTATCCATTTTATTAAAACCATACAATTGTTAAAATAAAGCTCTAAAGATTACAAAATGTTGGATCTTAACTTACTGGATGTGGCATTTTGTTGTCTCGATTTTAAAAATAAAGGCAATATTTGATGTTCAATAATTTCGAGAAATTGAACCCTAACTTACTGGATTCTGATGTCTCGATTGACTTAAACAATCAAATAACCTTCTTCAAACTCATGTTTTTCTAAAAAGGAAAACACATTTAATTTCGAAGATTGGATTGTAACACTCTAACTTACTAAGTGTGGTAATTTATTTCTTTGAAATAAATGCTGCTTATCATTCAATTTAGTTTGTTCAAGTTTTCTCATTAAGGATCGTATTTTAAAATCTTTTCAAGGTTTCGACATTAAGACATTAAGCAATCAATTCGGTACCAATTTTGGGCGTTACGAGGGTGATAACCCTTCCTCGTATGTAACCGAATCCTGAACTTATTTTTTCAAAATTTGTAGGCCAAAATCATTTTTAATGGTGAACCGGTCACACCTTAATAAAAGATCGGTGGCGACTCCAGTTTTCATTTTAAATAAGTCGATAACTAAATTTTTGTTCTTTTCAAAAAAGGTGGTTTCGACATGTAGCAATTCACAATTTCACAGAATCGGCTTATCAAAATAACAAATCACTATAATATTTTAAAATTCACAGTGTTGAATGCACATGGTTATGAATTTCAATGCAATTTAAATTTATCAGATAAGGGTCTTACCCCACCGCTACACACCACACTATGAGTTCCTTAGAACTCATCTAGCCTTTTAACTCTGGGTTGTGGATTAACCACCATTGATTTATAGATAAACTACCACTTGTTACGGATATACAACATAATTGCAGATAAAAGCTACCTTTAGGTTTGTAAAAGTTTTGGGTAAACCACCAGTATTTTTAGTTAAAAACATTTGCAAAAAAGCAGTCACTTGGTTCGTGATTGAACCACATATTTGCAGTTACTGCAACTTATTTTGGGTGCACAACATATTTGCAGATTACACAAACTCCCACTTGGTTCATGATTAAACCACATACTTGCAGTTACTGCCACTTGTTGTGGGTGCACAACATATTTGCAGATTAAACAAACTGCCACTTGGTTCATGAATAAACCACAATGTTTTTAGATTATTAAACTTACTCTCTTCCTCCATACATATCATCCCACCCCATGCAATGCAATATGACATGCTTTGTAACAAAATAAATTAACACTAGCAGTAATCATGCTTAACATGTATTTGGTTTATCACTAGCAGTTAACATGCTTTAATAAGTATCTGATAGGGTGCTGACAATATTAACACTAACAATTTATTTATTTAACAATGACGGTAGCATGTAATATATGTTTCACATACGGTATTTTTAATACCCCTAACCCATCTCTGTTACCAGATTAGGGTTACAGAGTATTACCGTACAAATCAAAATTTTAACTTCTAAATAAAAAGAATTATGCAACTTAATATCAACAACTAATAACTCAATATAATTATAATAAAAATACACTTTTGGGCCTTAAATCGAGCCTTCAGGACCCTAAAAATAACTTGGAAATAATCAGGGATTAATTTGAAACAAAATAAAAGATTATAGGAAAACATGAAAATTTGGGAAACCAGGGGTCACACGGCCGTATGGCTAGGCCATGTGACATAGATCAGACCGTATGGACATTCGAAGTATGGACACATGGTCGTGTCCCAGCCTGTGTGTCCTCCTGTTTGGGTACTCAAAATAGGGTCACATGATCGTGTCGCAAGTCCTGTGCCAAGCCATGTGTGTATTTGATGTTGGGTCACATGGCCGTGTCGAAGACCGTGTTACATATTGACTTGGGACATACGACCATGCCTTAGACCGTGTGAATCATAAACCTAAAACAATAAAGGCACACGACCGTGTGGAGTGGCCGTTTGTGGCACATGACCGTGTGACAACCCATGTCCTAGGCTGTGTGCTCCAAGTTTAGCCCCTAAAATAAGCCATCTTAAAACCTACTATTGCACACAAGACATACAATTTCCACATACATTCATATGATCAAACACACTTAAAATTCACTCAAAACATATGAAATCAATCATCCTATAAGTTCTAACCAATATGTCACTCAAAGGTACCACAATTTACACACCAAAAACCATGCAAGAACAAAATTTCAATATCAAACATCAATCATTTAACATGGATACTAAAAGACCATTTCTTTTCAATTTATACCATCACAAACTTACCACTTTAGATAGGCACAACCAAAATGACCATATCCAAAAGAGTTTAAACATATACAAGCCAAACTAAAACCATATATACAACTAGATACAAGTAATGCCAAAACATACCACATGATCAGCTAATCTAAAGTACCTATTACGTCCTATACATGCCATTTATAGCCATAACCAAAATAACCAAAACTGCCAAAGTGGTCGACGAAAAGTGTGATAGAACTCCGACAAGAGTCCAACCGATCGAGCTTTCCAAAGATCTACAAGAGAGAGAAAACACTACATAAGCAATTTGTGTTTAGTAAACACATATATAAGAAACTCAAGCTTACCAAATAAATAACTTCATGATTAAACCATTCAAGTATATTTATTCCTATTTGCATATTTCTTCTTAATCACACCACTTCACAAGTTAGTAACTATATACGTATATAAGAACATATTATTTATAACATGCAACATATCATGCAAGATTTCAATATATAAATCATTAACCACACATTTAGTCTTCTTCCTTTTTAATTTAAATGTACATAACCATTTCATAACACATAACAAACCTTTACTAAATAGTTCATTCAATGATATCCTTTTCATTTGTTATCCTTCTGGATAACATCCTTTTCAACCTTTTTAGATAACATCCTTTTCAACCTTTTCATTGATTCGAAAATACCGAATGTAATGCCATGGTATCTTTTAACCATGGTCTTTTCTTTTTCGAGTATAATACGATGATGTATTTCAATCATGGTAATTTCCTTTTCTCAAATCATGAAAATATTAAACATCAATACATAGATACATATATAAATATATCAATTAATCTTATAAATTCAAATGTAATAATTTAAAATGAAATACAAACTTACCTCAACAAAAACGATTTGTAAAACGAAGCAGACAACTAATCCAACACCTCAGCTTAGAAATTTCCTCGAAAGCACACTAGAAAACTCCTTCACAATTGGAACTTAGCTAATATCCCTTCTTGATTCAGATGAATCCATAATATACGCCAAATAAGCATCTATGCCTTTAACAACCAACTTTATGGAAGATACTGCAAAAATTATTCTACCCACCAAACTAGACTGTTCGCAAGACATCAACACTTCTTTTCCTTCAGCAGTTAACAAACGTACACCTCTAGCATGATAATCAACTAAAGAATTATGTTTGGTCGACCAATCTAATTTGATAATAGCATCAAATTCGTGAAAGCTTAATAACAACAAATCCACCAAAAAGGTGTGCTCGCCACACCTTAATGGATAGTTCTTAATTACTCTATCAACCATCCTACTTTGACTAAGAGAGTTGGTTACTAATACATTTATCTTAGAATAATCAACTTCAAGACTCAAACCTTCAATGACTTTATTGTAGATGTACAAATGGGTTGACCCCAGATTGATTAATGCATGAATGTTGTTTCCAATAAAAGAAAATTTACTCGCTATAACTTTTGGCAAATCAACATCTTCTTTAGCTTTCATCGCATCTGCTTTGGCGGATACTCCAAAATTAGGCTTGGTTAAACTCTTTCTCGGAGGCCCTTGAACTGATTCTAGCTTTATCGCCACACCTGATCTCTCTTCTTGTTGAAAATTTTAAGTCACAGACGTAGATTGTTCTGATCTTACCTCAACCTTGGAGGGACAGTCTCTAAGCTGATAGTCTAAAGACCCACATCCAAAACAAGCCCTAGATGCCTCAAGCACTCTCCTCTATGATTTCTTCCGTAGTGCTTGCAAACTAACTTTCCCATCACTCTAGATCCACCCATACTTGCCATCGAGGTAGCTTGTCGACCACGTCCATCTTGCATAAAAATCACAGGTTGCAAATCCCTCCTTGGTGTCGAGAAACTTCGACCCTTCGATCTTTTAAAATCTATGTCAAAAGTTCTACTTTTCTTTCGAACTATCATCCCCATCTTATGAGCCTTAACCGTTATAGCTACCAAACTATGGGATTCAGATGTTGCCACCAAGGTGCAAATTACATCTTTTAGACCATATTCAAACTTATCAAATAAGTCCTTCTTAGTGGAACATATCTTTTGCATGGCGACTGAGTCACACAAACTCTCATTCATATTCCATCACTAATATCCATCATTGTTTGAGATACAAGAACTCTTTCTTCATCTACTCAACATACATTTGATTCACATACCTTTCTCGAAATTTCTCTGGAAAGAATTCGCAGTCAATCAGTTCTCCACAGGTCACACTAGTCAGTATTCCCATTATTTATACACCTGCCCCCAAGTAATGAGATTGCACACATGAGATTGTCCTCCTGTGTACACTTTAACTCCTTCAATACTCCGCAAACACGTGATAACCATTGTTCAACCATTGTAGGGTCATCACCTTTGTCTCCCATAAATTCTTTAGCGTCTCTTTTTCTTATTTCTCTTATTGGATCACCCTTGGATTAGGTTGCAGTTGGTACTAGAGGTGTAGGTCGTATTATTTCTGATTGTGGTTGCTGAAGTTGGGATGCCTGAGTTGTCCCTATGAACTGATCCAACATTTGAGTCATCATGGTGCAGAAGACGCTTCAAAAAGCATTCCAAGTAGCACCCAAATTAACTGTAGGAGTTTGCTCCTGAGTAGGAGGTACATGACTTTCAATCTCATCACTAGTTGCTTCTATTGATTCTTCAAACATTTTCTTCAACAATTATATTAAAATCAGATTAGCTTAAAATACAGGGACTAAGCAGAGATGTATCATGCATGGCAAGATGTGACACAACCTTTGGTTTTCTAAGAATCGTCTCAATGGCCTAGCTCTAATACCAAAACTTGTAACACTTCCAACCTGACCTGATCACCAAATCCAAGTAAAGAGCGCCACAACTTAAACTATATGAATTTATCAATAAATATTTGAAATTTACAAGGGTATTGAGCTCTTGGCATAACCTTTAGTATGACAATACGAAACAATCAAATCAACGGTACGCCAAATAAAACATTTTTCGATAAAACATTTACCGGAAGCCTTATATAAGTTGCTAGACTATATAAAAGGTAAGATCGGTTAGACGCAAACAATAGTTTCAAGTGCATCATTGGCGATTAAAATAACATTCAAAACCATTTGAGATATATGCTAATGAGACAATCTTATAGAACGAAATACATTAAATTATACACATACATCATATGTTTATAAAGATTCTCATAAAATTGTATCTTGACAAAAATGGTAAATTGTTACACAAGTCGGTTACAAAGTAGGTTTACACGCCACCCCCACAAAGGTCAAGTATGATATAAAATTAAATAGATGGCTCACAATCAAGAATTCTCTAGCGTAGTCCCTTCAACAGAATCACTTCCTTTAGTCAGCACTCTTGAAAGGAAATGATAACAATGTAAGTTCAAAAGAATTTAATGAGTTCCATGAACAAAACAAAACTAGTATACAGTGATACTAGTGACGAACAAGCTTTATGTCACATCCCAAAAACTGGGTTAGTAAAATTGGGTAAGTAGGATCGAAGGTTAGTAAACCGGAACTCGTAAATAGGTTAGATAAATAAATAATTAGGAATTAATTAAATAAAATATGAAAATAATTAGAATTAAAAATTTTAGGTTAAGAAATTAAAATTAGGTATCCGAGAACTAAATTGGTTAAAATGAATAGTTAATAACGAGGTTTGGTTTGAAAATAATTTGAAATTGATTTTAATTGAAAAGCAATGACTTATATGAGAAAGGAAAAAATGAAGGTGGTTAAATGGGAAATGTCCCAATTTTTAAAAATTTGGTGCATATTTAATAAGCCCCATGTCTCCTTCCCTCCCATTCTTCATCTTCTTCAAAAATTTGTCAAACAACAAATCAAAATTTTTCTTTCAAAATTAGTTCATCCTTTTTAATTCCTAAGCTCTCTAAACACAAAATCTCTTTTCAATTTTGAAGAACACTCATGTTTTCATCCTTAAAATCATCAAGAGATCTTTACACGTTTTAGCTAGAATTAGCTCCATAGCTTATCAATTTTGAAAAATTGAGGTGAGATTCTTACTTTTATGATTAAAATAAGTGAGCTACTATTTTAATTCAATATTTAAATGACTTAAACAAGATCTCAATATGTCATTTGATTTTAAGTTGATTTTGGCTTGAAAATGGTAGATCTCGTATTTCTTGTCTAAACTTTGGTTTTAAAGTGATTTCTAACTCATTTTAATCTAATTAAAAGATATTTGATCTTAATTTATCAAATCCTTAGTGAATTTAAGCAAATTGAATGTTTTCCTCTTTAGAAGATCACATAAGCTTATTTTATCGTAAAAATTAGATCGGTGTAATTGGGTAAAATTTATGGTTTAGATTTATAATTAGATTATATTTAGGATGTATGAATTTGAAATCCAAGCTTAGAAACGAGATTTGAATGGTTAAACACCTATTTTGACAAAACTAGTTAAATTTTTAGTATAGAAGTTAAAAGGATTGGATTTGTGACTTTGGAATAATTTGATTATGTATGTGGTTGTTAATAATGCCTTTTTATTGTGCTTGATGTGTATATAAAGTGTCAATTCATTTGGGAGCCTCCACAAGCATGGACAAAGGTAAATAAAAGCTTACTTGAGCATGGTAATTGAAGTAAGTACTAAGGTGAGTGGTCTGATATATTGCATTTAAACTCCAGTACGTAGGCTAAGGTAAAATATGTGAACCTCTGCTTAACTAACATGCAAATCTTGATTTCTCTCGGTGCAAACCATTGAGATTTTGTTGAGTGTTGGATATGCATGTTGTGCGATTTTAATAAGCCAAATGCATGAATTTAAAATGTGCATGTAGTTATAGGAATGAAATAGGCAGGCCATAGCTGTAAACCATGTACTTGATGTGATAAATGTGTGTGAATTGTGCATTTAACTATTGCGTATATGTGTGAGCATAATATTAAAAGTGAGCTGACGTATTAAAAATATATGTGTATATACAACATACATATGCATGAGTTTTGTTATATATCTAATATATATAAATGTGGGGGTCTTGATTATATATAAGATATATATGCATATATGGGTATTGTTTTATATAATAAATATGACTTTTGTAATGCTTGCAAGCTAATATAAAAAATTTAATGTGAACTCCTATAACATGCGAATTTTTTTGATAATGTACATCTATGCATGCACGAACGGGTATGTGCATTATGAGCTCTATGGTAATGCAAGCTCTGATTAGTGCAAAATTATATTATCGTGAAATGTTGGGTGTGAGCTCAACTATAGTGCGAGCCAATTATATTTCTGTATCATGTTATATTGTGAACTATGTTAACTTGACGAATTGTATTATTATGGCAAACTGTGTTAATTTGGTGATTTGTATTAATATGGCGAACTGTATTAAATTGACAAACTATCTATTATGATATTTTAAGTTGTATTGTATGTAAGCTAAGCTATTGCATGCCTGCTAAATAAAATATGTGAACTATGATTTATATGAGCTATGACATGAATGATCTGTGAACTGTAATTATGTGTGCAATATATGTTGCATGAAAGTTATATTATTTGCGAACCATGCTCTACTATGAACTGTGAATTGTGAACTGTGCTATATTATGTGAACTTTGCTTAATTGCGAGCCCTATTATATCGAATATTGTGAATGTGTTAAAGAGATATGTTGGCAGTGTGACCTTATGAAACCATTGGATATATTTGGCATGTCATAGGATTGTGAGTACTCACTCTCTTTTATTGTGATGAGCATTGTGCCCAGAGATAGCGTTGGAGAGATATGGGAATGTCAAGTATAGCTCCATTCAACGTACATAGTGCAGGACTCTTTGAGTCGAGGGTAAGGAGAGTGTCATCATTCGTGCAACATTTATTTCAAAGACAGCGTAGGGCTCTTTGAGTCCAAAAGTGAGGCATTATAGGGAGATTCGTTTATTCGATATGTGGTGATAGAGTTCAGTTATAGGTGGTGACAGAGTCCCCTATATGTTTCATAATCACAAAAATGTCAATTTATCATTATTTGAAATATATAAGTTATGATGGAGTATGAATTGTTATTTTGCATCAACTGATATTCGGTATGAACTGATATTTCATATGAACTATTATTTTGCATGAGTTACCATTTGGTATGAACTATTATTTCATATAAATAGATGTTTTATACGATTTGGTAATTTATGTGATCTGCCCATTTTATGTGAATTACTTATTATATTTGCATTGCTTATTTTATGAGAACTGTTGTGTCGTGTGAGTTACTATTTTGTGTAGACTATAATAATATGTGAATCATTATAGTATGTCCCTTTAACCTAACTGATGTGTTTATTTGTAGTATGTTTGAGCACCACTGAGCTTCAACAAGCTCATGCTCCCTTTTAAAACATTTCAGTGATTTAGCTTGTAAAAAGATGGGAAAGTGAGCCATCCAAGTGATCCCAATTGAGGCTATACCTAGGTATGTTGTTTGTGTTCCCAAACCTAATGAGGAAGGCAGACTTACTTATAATTATTAGGTTGTAATTGGACATTATGGACTTTTTAATTGTTTGGTTTAAAAATTTTATCATTGTGTTAGATAGATGATTGAATGATGGATTGTGACTGTTTGATAATTGGTCTGATAAATTGATCAACTAACATGCGAGTGAAAGTGAAGAGCCACTGATCATTGTGGTATGACTTAGATGGTTTACGTGTGTTTTAGAAAACAATTGAATGTTTAGTATGAGTGAGATGTATAATTGGACAAATTACGTAAACTTTATTAAAAAGAGTGTGAGGTTTTACTCAATCTTCCAAAACAAAACTTTTATATATACTCATAGGATACTGTTTTCAAACCTTATGAAATAGAATTTTTCAACTAGTTATCATATTATGATTTAAATCTAAACACATATTTTTAAATAAAACGGTTTCCAAAGTCCTTACTAATACAGCCTTTTAAACTTATTGCATGCATGTACGTTGACTGAAGTTTTCGAAGTAAATGCCTATTAAATATTAAATTGTGAATTATTTTTGTTGGTGATTGTTGACTAGGGTAGCACAACAGAAGCATGATATTAGGTTTTTATTAAATATTCCATGATTAATTGTATGGTGTGATTGGTCGGTTGGTGTGTTTTGTAGTGGTTTAAATGGAGAGTCACTTCGGTGGCTAATGTGACGTTCAAAAATTGGGTTAGACTGTCCCGGTCAGGTTTGGGGTGCCACATGTTAATACCATAAAGATACTCAATGTTTCAGATAAGTTCCACGTCGATAATCATAATATGCCCAATGACATTCACATAATATGGGCAGACCCAATAAGCCATCTTAACAAGACATATATGCGGTTTCTATCTACCAACTTAACTATAACTTATACACAACTCATCCTTATGCCAACCTCGTACCCATAATTTAGAGTTAGAATCATATCATTCATTCATATTCATATACACACCCCCTTAACTCGTCATATAATTTCTATTCAATAGTGTATGTTTTCTCATGATTTGCTAGTTTGATTTTCAATATAGCTACCCTACCGGAGGAATCACAAACATATCCTTCTTCATCATTATCACATATCACATATTGGTGGTGCTAGCTTGTGTTGTAAGAGGGTGTTTTACTTCAAAACATAAACATGCCATACCCACACTGATAATACTAGTTGAATACCACAAGACCACACTTATGTTGTGGAGAAAGAACACTTAATTTATACAGTTCATACAATAATAGAATTTACAACATATGAAGTAAGAAGGAACTCACCAGAAAGTCTAATACAATAGTCTACTCAGCAGGTCCTTTACCCTTGTTGATTGGACCTTCGTTAGCTCCTTAAGCTAAAAGAGAGACAAATACATCTATCAGATCATTAAACTATCGAAATTTTGACATGCATGCATGAATCCGTAGCATGCAACCCAGATTCAAGAAGTTGCCTTCCTCAAGAACAATTTTAAAACCTATGCATGCATTACTGTAAACACGTAAATTTCTTAGAAAATGACATAAGGGTTTACCAGAAATTACCAGTATTTGGTGTTAACAATGGAGTCAACTAAATACTAGAAACTCCTTGCTAAATATAATAACTTAGAATTTCTAAAGCTTTAGTGGAAATGCAAGGAAAAAGAAGAAGAAGATGCAAAACATGATAATAGGCTAGCCTAATATCCTTATATAGAAGAAACGACTAGAAACAAAACTTAGTGGAAAGTCAGAGGATCCTACGATCACTCTAGAAATTCGAGAATAATTAATTATCAAATCATCTACAATCTTCTAATTCAGCTCTAACTAGGTCTCAACTAAACTCTAACATCACTTACCATGTGATTTAAAATGAATTTTCTTGATAATGTTAGTATGCGAATGTTCCTGTTTGTTTTTACTGTATCGTCTTGTAACTCAGGTCTAATGAGGGGTGTTACAAAAACTATTGTATATACTTGGCTTATGCGAAGGGTATTTAGTATGGAATCTCAAGAATGGCTATTCCTTTATTGTTTTTTTTATAAATGACTCTTGTAGAAAAATGCTTTATTTGTTTACCAAGAAGGGTGAACAAGAAGCTAGATTATTAATACTGTAATACACAAAATAAGTAACCATATATTTTTCTCATCATGAACCCAATTGTAAAGATGAAAATTAAACAAAATTATTCTTTTATCTAATGTTTTTGGTCAATTATATAATATAATAGGTCAATTGTAACAAATTGTGTAATAGGAAAAATATAAATTGTAATTTTCTTTACAAAATACATTACACCACATGTAGAATTTTAAGAGGGTAAAAATAAATCACTTTTATAAACATTTATAAGCGTTGATAAAATTAAAATAAAATCGATGGTATTAACTTTGTCGACAGTTGTTTGACCGTGGGCTAACCAAGTATTCGTAAAAAGTTTTAAGTGGATTGACCAAAGCGTCTATAAAATGCTTACATTTGCCAGCATAAGTTTTTCTCGGCACTTTTAATCCCCATTATAATTAAAATGATTTTTAAGGTATTTTAAAGTGCCAACAAAAGTCTTATTAACATTTAAATTTAAATGTCAACTTATATATTTACATTAAATTTTAAAATATACAAAACCTCAAGTTTGAAAGGTAAGCTACTTGACAAGTATGATAATTTAAAATTCAAATATAATTTAGCATCAAAACGCGTAAATATAAATGAAAAAACTATTTCAACATTAACATGATACTTTAAAGTATACATATGTCAATCCCACATGCGCTATTGTTTGAAGAACTTAATAGAAAAATCAAATAAATTATTTATTAGCATTTCTTACAAAAATCGAATACACTTTATTTTATAGTTCACTAGAAGCTATATAATATAATATAAACAAAGAGATGCAAAAGGTCGTCCCTCTTGGCATAGCCTTTAATCCGCTTACCTGTAACAAGAAGACACAGAGGTAAGTTCGATAGAACTTAGTGACTAAACCCTCTTTTACCTAAGTCTTATCCACGAACTTCATTATCCTTGACTCTAGCGGTTACATCCCTTAGATTTTATTCATTATAACATGAGTGTCACGCTTCGTACTAAGGTCATAGCTCGCCTTTCATATCTTTTGTGCCACTCTTGCATTCCTTGTCTTATTCTTTCCTGATTTCTTGACCATTCCCGTTGTAAAGGGCCTTTCAAACAGAATTTTCTAGGTTTGCCACATACTCTGGCGCACTCTAGTCTCGTTCTTACCATGTTACTATACTGGGTTAGCCATAACACTTCTTATGGAGCTTTTCTTTCAGGGTCATATTTATCGTTCCTTCAAAAGACTTCATGCGTCATCTTATTAGAGTTCACCATGGATTCCTTTCTTCTTGTTCAGAGCCCACCATAGAGGTGTTTCTTTCAAATGGTTGTCACAATGGTCATTTGGAAACACAAAAATATATAGACTTTTTCAGCACCCTTTGAGCTCTAATTCGTGTAGTTTCATAGTAATTTTTGTTCAAATTAATACTTTAATTATAAAATTATTTATTTGCACTTAAATTATTAACATATTGAATTCTAATTATTTTCATAATAAATTTACACAAATTTGGTTTATTTTTGATAATTTTGCACAAATGATGAAAATTAGACCGGCAATCACCTTGATAGGCTTGAACCGTTGGGGCAAATTTCGCATCAAGTGATCAAGAGCAAGTCTAATAATATTTTCCAACCATGGACGGTCCAAAAATATGTATTAAAAATATTTTATAATTAAAAAAAATTAATTATAAGCCTAAAGATGAAAAAAGGCCCAATTGTGTTAAGTAAAGAAGACCAATCCACTTAGCAAATGGGGTGCCCCAAACCGTCCATAGAGCTAACCCAATTAGCTAATTTTAGCTAATTTCCACACTTGCAAAAAAGCACTTGAAGTTTCCTTAAAATCCTATTCAAACCCCTCCACTTTTCGTGCATTCAAACTTTTGGCCCTAGCTTAAAATAGCAAGTTTGAGTCATTCAAACTTGCACCATTTGTGACCGGCCAAGGGAGAAGAAGTGGCTGCTATTTATTTTCTATTTTTAGCAGCCATTCCCACCTATAAATTCCCCTCTTCCCTTCCTCATTCAACACACCTTAATTCTCACACATCTCTCTTTCTTTCACTCACTTTCTCTCTTCCATTCCCTTTCTTATTTTCCCATTTCCCTTGTCGATTTCCCTCTTGAGAAAATAGCCTTCTTCCACCTTAGAATAGCATCATTAAATTATTCGTAGAAGCCTCAGTTCAACAGAGCGAGCAGAAAAGAAGAGGCGCGCACTAGTCTGGTTTCAGAGAAATCCTGGATTTGCTTCCTAGTTCCCTTCTCTTTAATTTTCTTATTTATGTTGAGATTATGAATATGAATAATTTTTTTTTTCTTGTTCTAATTAAAATGACTAAAATTAATTTGTGTTAGATTCATTGCATTCTGTCCACTTGAATTATTAAAATCATGTTTGTGTTGTTATAGGCCTTGGTGAGTTGTTCAATTAAATAAAACCATACTTATGTTATACTTGCATTATTAAATGACAGTGATGTGAATGAATTAATTATTAAACATATTGAAATTATAATTAATTGATATAGTATTTAATTGGTGTATGTTTAATCTTCTAAGGTAGTCAAGGTTAAATTAGCGATGATTAAACGGTATATTAGCCTTGCATAACTTGCAAGATTAATTTGATTAAACTATTTCAATATGGAAATATATTGTTACCTCACTTAATCTTTTATGTGCTTATGAAGATTGATTAATTGTTTGAATTGGCATTGAAAAATGTTCAAGAGATTGGTTAATTTAGTAAGTATGTATTTGCATGAGTTAACAAATTACCAAGTTATCGCGAAAATATTCGTAACAACATGAATATGAGTTTAGTAATTCTAAGTTAATGTAATTGATCTAGCACAATCATGTCATATTTATTAAAACTCGTCTTTTTGAAATCGTGCATTGAATTTGTATTTGTATTTTATTTTACTTATTAATTTTTAGTTTTTAAATGACTTTTTCAAAACAACATATTTTTATCATCACCAAAGTGTTTGATTTATATTTCATAAATATTTTTCTTTCACAGTCCTTGTGGATATGAAAACTTGACATTTACTTGTCACTTAATTACATGTTGCGATTGTGTACACTTGCACATTTCTGTCATTCCATCATTTTGTAGGTATTGCCATAAAGACATCCCTTTTCAGAGATGCCTCATCCAGAGATTGCCACAAATGAGTCATTTTCATTAAGTATTTACCACAAAGCCTTGTGTAACATCCCAAAAATCGGCGGTTATTAGAATCAGGCTTGTGAATCAAAAGAGAGTGATCATGCCTTAATTTTTTAAATTATCTATGCATTTTTAGGAAATAAATGAGGTATTATTTTGTTGGTTAAGTGTTAATGTAACATTTAACGTTTCTTGAAACCCAAGTTCACATCCGTTCTCTAGCAACATTTTTATTATTGTGCAAATTTTGCCTTAAACCCTAGTATGTGACATGCCTTGTTTTTTAAAATAAATATTTCAAATTATAACAAGAATAAGTTATTGTTTTGATTGTTAAACATTAGTGAATTTATCCTTGAGGTCCTAACTTCAATTTCCTTCTCATGCAAATAATTTAATTTTTTTTGACAAAACCCCCTGGTTTTAATGTGGGACATCTAAGCCTAGTTAACCAAAGGTATAAATATTAAATTTTTTACTAATAATCAACCATTAATCATCCTCTTCATAGCCTTATTCGTTCCTCTCCTCCTCTCATTCTCTTTGATTTTAATTTTTTTTTCCTTTCATCTATTGTTGTTGTCAGCTACACCTAGTTTTACCATCTCTTTTTTTTTTCTTTTCCTTTTTTCACAAGATTTGTTAACATATTCTCTATCGTATTGCTTTCATTTTTCCTGATTGAAATCAGCCCCAAATCTAAAATCTTTAACTCCAAGATCGATCTCGAACATTGCCAAGAAAGTGTCATTGTCATTTCTCTCGACTAGCTTCGGTAAGGTCTCTTCTCTCTTCAATTTCTTAATTAATTTTGTCTATTAAAAGCCTAAACTTATAGATCTGGAATTTGGGGGATTTTAAGTTATTTCAGAGGTAATTTTCCATAATTTCATGAGAACTTAAACCGTATTAAAATTCGGCCCCAATTTTGGCCACCATGGGTGGTGGTGCGTGCGCCTATGTGCAAGAAAGGGGGTTGTTTTGTTTCTTGGTTCTTGCCTATATTTTTCCAAAATTAATTTGAGTACTTGAATCCTCTTAATCAGATTTTAAACCCGTTTCAATTAGGGAAAATAGTTCTTGATTGATTGGCCATTCGGATCCCACAAATCGTGAAGCATAAGTGCAATTAAGGGTAACTGGTTTGTTATTCCGACATAGTTGCTGGGTAATGATTATGAATTGTTTAAATGAATGAATTTAATCATTAATTAGATACTTATTTTTTAGTATATTATTGAATTATGTGTTGAACCAAATGCCCCAAATCATCCGTAAAGGCAAAGAACGATTGTACATACGGTTTGCATCGATATAGTGTAAGGAATCTAACTAGTTCGGATTCATAAAATAGTTATAATTTTAAAAATTGGTTTGAACTCATAAGTGGCTGCTTGGGGGCTGGTTTAATTGTAAATTGATTGAATTTATACTGAATTTTGGTTTAGGTTCATTTAAGGAACTATTAAGGAAAATTAGAAGATTCGCTAGTGTGCTACAAGGAAGCGAAATATAAGGTGTGGGTCCTAAACTCATAAAATTGTTTGAAAATGTTAAATATCACGGTATATATGTTTCACTGTATTTGATGTTTTTGCCCGTTTAAATAATTATTCGACTCACACTAAGCTTTTCATAGGCTCACCCCCTAATAGTGTTTAACTTTTCAGGTAAACCTTAAAATTAGGACTGCACTCGGTATTCAGAGAATCAACTTGGACCTCGGATTATTATTATTTTAATTAAGTATTATTAAGTCTTTATTGGTTTTGGCTTGTAATATTTAACTATTTCTGGTCTGTGGCTTGGTATCTTTTCTTTTGGGGATTTTTGTATGCAGAAATTACTCAAGCATAATAACCAGATAATGCATGATATTAGGCTTAAGTAAAACTTGATACTGTTCCCTAGTTTCCACTACATTGCAAAGGAATTGTTTTTGAAAAACAAATCGATAAGGCATCTAATTTTCCAAAATGACTTGAAAAATGGTTTTTCCCTTGCATTAGTTTAACTTCGAGTTTTTTTTAAGTAGAGCGACAAGCAAACGATTTTTCAAAGACAACACTGTCAACAATAAAGTGAATGCTAAGCATACACGACTTAATGAATGAATTATTTTAAGCTAACTCAAAGTATAACAACGATTTTCTCTAAAATGAGTTTATTTAAAGTCTTAAAAAGTAACGTAAGTTAGCTTAGCCATTTCGGTGGCTATTGTAACCTTCTCAATCTAGCAATAACGTCTAGGCCGGGTTTGGGAGGTTACATGTAATGGTATCAGAGCCTTGGTTCAAAACCTTAGACTAATTTTTTAAATCTACTTAAGTAAGTCTGCATGCATGCATACAAAAATGGGGAAATTTGGGAAAAACAAGCCACAGAGAATTTTGAAAATGATATTCTACAAAGAAAATCAGATCCGAGTCTTCGATGTCGGTTGCCATAGAAAAGATGCTGTTAAGTTATAGTTAAACACTTGATGTGTATTACTGTAGACATAGAACTGAAATAGTTAGTATTTAATTTTTCTTTGAAACTATAAGATAGGAAACTGAAAATTGACTGAAGTTAGCTAGTAATTTTTTTCTGAAACTGTAGATCAAATTTTAGACCATAGGATACATAATTAAAAATTGTAGAATGAGGAACCATGGGGCTCAGCGTCGAGCTACCCAATTTGAGTCATTTGCTTCTCAAGGAATTGTGCCTAATCCTAAGAAGACTGTCTAAAGGCGAAAACCAGGAGGTTGGGGATGATGCATTGTCTATCCCAAGCGATATTAGGAGTTTTAGAAAAAGTTTTCAAGATTATGGTTGAAAGAACTAATATGGAGGGAGAGACTAAACACTTGGATTGCAAAAGAAAAGAGAAGAATAAAGTTCAGAAAATGAGAGAGTTTGCTTCCACTGGACCAAATCCGTAACCTTTAAAATGGGCCAGATGAATCAAACCTCAACTAAAGGTTTTAGTAGTTATTACTGGAGAAACTATTAGATTAGCTAGGATTCTAATTTTTAAATATTGTTGTAAGCGTAATCTAGTAGAGTTTCTATCAAAATTGGGAATTGGGGTAGAGGAATCTATTAGTAACGTTTCCTTAATTAGATATGCAAAATATATGTTGGGAATTTAAGGAGACGCATTGTCTGAAATTGTGTTGGAATCAGAGTTGCACAGTGAAAGCTTGGTGGCTTGGATTGAAGGAAAAGGGGTAACAGATTTAGTGACCAAAAAAATTTTAAGGACGAAATTTCCTTAAGGAGGGAAGAACTGTAACATCCCAAAAATCGGGGGTTAGTAGAATCGGGTTTGTGAATCGAGAGAGAGTGATCATGCCTTAATTTTTTAAATTATCTATGCATTTTTAGGAAATAAATGAGGTATTGGTTTGTTGGTTAAGTTTTAGTGTAACGTTTAACGTTTCTTGAAACCCAAGTTCAAATCTCTTCTCTAGCAACATTTTTATTATTTTGTAAATTTTACCTTAAACCCTAGTATGTGACATGCCTTGTTTTTTAAAATAAATATTTCAAATTATATCAAGAATGAGTTATTGGTTTTATTGTTAAACATTAGTGAATTTATCCTTGAGGTCCAAACTTCAATTCCCTTTCCATGCAAATAATTTAATTTTTTGACAAAAACCCCTTGTTTTACTGTGTGGGTCATCCAAGCCTAGTTAACCTAGGTATAAATATTAATTTTTTACTAATAATCAACCTTTAATCCTCATCCTCATTTCCCTAGTCGTTCCTCTCCTCCTCTCATTCTCTTTGATTTTAATTTTTTTCATTTCCTCTATTGTTGTCGTCGCCTACACCTAGTTTTACCATATCTTTCTTCTTCTTTTTTTTCTTCTTCTTTTTGCCACAAGATTTTTTAACATATTCTCCACCATATTGCTGTCATTTTTCCTCATTAAAATCATCCCCAAATATGAAATCTTGAACTCCAAGATCGATCTAGAATATTGCCAAGAAAGTGCCATTGTCGTTTCTCTCGACTAACTTGGGTAAGGTCTCTTCTCTCTTCAATTTCTTAACTAATCTTATCCATTATAAACATAAATTTATAGATCTATAATTTGGGGAATTTTAACTGATTTTAGAGGTATTTTTCCAGAATTTAATCAAATCTCAAACCGTCCTAAAATTCAGCCCTAAGTTTGGCCACTATAGGTGGTGGTGTGTGCGCCTATATGCAAGAAAGGGGTTGTTTTATTTCTTGGTTCTTTCCTATATTTTTCCAACTTTAGGTTGAGTTCTTGAACCCTCCTAATCAGATTTTAAACCCATTTAAATTAGGGAAAAATGTTCTTGATCAATTGGTCATTTGGATCGCACAAATCGTGAAGCATAAGTGCAATTAAGGGTAACTAGTTTGTTATTTCGACATAGTTGTTGGGTAAAGGTTATGAATTGATTAAATGGAGAAATTTAATCATTAATTAGCTACTTATTTTCCATTATATTATTGAATTAGGTACTGACCCAAACGCCCCAAATCATCCGTAAAGGTGAAGAACGATTATACGTATGGTTTACATCGATACAGTGTAAGGAATCTAACTAGTTTGGATTCATAAAATAGTTTAACGATTGGTTTGAACTCATAAGTGAGTGTTTGGGGGCTGGTTTAATTGTAAATTGATTGAATTTATACTGAATTTTTGTTTAGGTTCATTTAAGGAATTATTAAGGAAAATTAGAAGATTCGCTAGTGTGCTACAAGGAAGCGAAATATAAGGTGTGGGTCCTAAAATCATAAAATTGTTTGAAAATGTTAAATATCATGGTATATATGATAAATTAGCTTGCTGATTGGATTATCTTAATAGCCAAATTATTGATTTTGTGAGTAGCCGAACCAGGTATGTTTTGAGCCGTAAAAGATTGACATATTGGAAAAATTGCTAGTTTGATAGTATGGATGTTTGATTGAGTTTGTAATTGCATCTTTGAGTTATGAGATATGAGAATGTTTGACTGAATGATATAATGTGTTGATATATTAAGCTTATGTATAATTTAAACGCATGAGATATTTGTTATATTGTGTACTGAAAAGGGTGCTATTTATGCACAATGAAAATTTGTAAAGTATGTGAAACTGAACGATATTGATTGATACCAACACAATGGTAATTTGAAAGATTGGAACATTGTTTCCATTTACTAAAAGTATGTGATTATTGAGGACATGCTGAGCATGTCAAATGAATTTGAAAAGTATTGAGTTATGATTATGTATGATATTGTGTGACATATTGCATATGTATTGGGCTGGGATTTTGTGGTTGATGGAGGAGTTCTATAGAGTACCGGTGGCATATTGAGTCCGCATTATTCGTAGTTAGTGCACTGCACCTGGAGTACCGAGGGGATTGGCGATTTTATCGCATATTATATGTTATTGGTAATTGTATCGTACTATTTGATATTTGTCAATTTTTTTGCATTATTGATTATTCGGTAGTTTTACCACATCGAGCTATGCTCATAATGTTTTGGAGTTTGGCAGACGGCCTCTGGGGAACTCGTGGTATGTAACGGATGGTATGGGTAGGAACCTTTTTGCATTGCATCATATGCACGACATATTCAAATGTTATTGATTTATGCTACGCATTGTATTTTGTTATATTGAATGGTATCGAAATTAATGATTGTTACTCGAATAAATGATGACCTATGCTCATACACCGTTTGACATCAATTTGATAATGGCTATGTAATGACATGAAATTCCTATGATGGTTTTGTTTTCTTCTATTAATGCTAATATGTTTCACTGTATTTCATGTTTTTGCCCGTTTAAATAATTATTCGACTCACATTGAGCTTTTCATAAGCTCACTCTAATAGTGTTTAACTTTTCAAGTCAACCTCAAAATTAGGACCGCACTCGGCATTCGGAGAATCAACTTGGACCTTGAATTATTATTATTTTAATTAAGTATTATTAAGTCTTTATTGGTTTTGGCTTGTAATATTTCATTATTTCTGGTTTGTGGCTTGGTATCTTTTCTTTTGGAGATTTTTGCATGCATGAATTACTCAAGCATAATAACCGGATAATGCAGGATATCGGGCTTAAGTAAAACTTGATATTGCTCCCTAGTTTTCACTACATTGCAAAGGAATTGTTTTTGAAAAAAAAATCGATAAGGCAACTAATTTTCCAAAATGACTTGAAAAATGGTTTTTCCGTAGCATTAGTTTAACTTCGTGTTTTTTTAAAAGAAGAGCGACAAGCAAACAATTTTTCTAAAACCACACTGTCAACAAGAAAATGAATCCTAAGCATACACAACCTAATGAATGAATGTTTTTAAGCTAACTCAAAGTACAACTACGGTTTTCTCTCAAATGAGTTTATTTAAAGTCTTAAAAAGTAACATAAGTTAGCTTAGCCATTTCGGTGGCTAATGTAGCCTTCTCAATCTAGCAATAACGTCTAGGCCAGGTCTTGGAGGTTACAGCTTGCCTCTCCAGATTTTTGCCTTAAAGGTTTTCCTTTAACTAGTGTTTTAAACGATAGGGATTTGCCTAAATTCACACTTAGTGAGGTTTTCCCCTAATCATTTCGGGACACACAGAGAACCACATTAGGTAATGACCTTCCTTAAATTTTCCATATAATGCCATAACCTATCAGTTACGGTCTTACACGATATGGTATTCTTTCCATATGATGCAATAACCTACCAGTTATGGTCTAACACAATATGGTCTTCTTTCCATATGATGTCATAATCCACCAGTTACAATCTTACATGATATGGTCTTCTTTTCTTATGGTGTCATAACCCACCAATTACGATCTTACATGATATGGTCTTCAATGCAATTGCCATGAACTTGTCCTTTTAGAGGTTCATAGTCCAAACAGACCTATTTGATGACTCTAGAGACAGACAAAGATTCATCATGCATTGACTTACTCATGACAGACATTCTTATGCTTACTAGACACACATGCACTTTCTATCAGACTTGTTCTTACTTTCAAACATAAGCACACCATAGTCATACAAATTCATAAGTCTTACTTTTCTTATCAGATTCGTCACATCACACTTTACTAGTTTCAGTCTCATGCTTTGGTCACTTAGCATAAAAGTTTCTAGAAGGCATGCAATGCATGTGAGATTCAATTTAGAGACTCACATGATCAGCACCTCTGTTTTTTTGTAAAGGAAGGAAACATTTTTTATTGTTTTAGATCTAGACCAGGGAAATACCTCCTAAAGAATGTGGAAGAAAAACTCTCCGCTTTCAATTTTTAACTATCTAGATATACAACCTTTACCCCTATAAGAACTTGACACGCGTCGAAATCCTATTCTATTTGTTATATGGGTTGTTTATAGCTGTAAGAAAACGTGTACAACAATCCATTGTTATATGTATAAATGAATATTTCTGTGTCAAATCCATTGCTTGTTCCTAACCATCTTATTAGAATATAACTAGCACCTTAACTAGTCAAACTTAGTATGTAACGCCTTTTGGCGATATCCCCCTTTGTTCTTTCAAGATTCCTTAACACTTTACTAAGTTTTACTCTTATAAATGTTTCACTTTCCGAGGCATGTTCCTTCAATATCCTAAATGCTAACGGTTCACCCAAATTCATCTGCCACAATTTTGTTTGGGTGGACAAACCCACGCTATTGTTTTCCTCGAAGTTGTTCACCTAACCAAGACTTAGCCCAAGGGCATACCCATAAACTTCAGTCCAGCACCTTACTTAATCAAAACCTATCCCATAAATCTTACCCCTAAATAACCCTCAAGCACTAGGGCTTCACTAGGCAAGATGTCACAACATACCATTTGAATTTCCTCATTGTTTACACTTTTGTATTTTATTAAAAAGTTTGAAATTTAGTAGTTGTAATTGTTTGTAATTTGAATAATTAGGCTTAAGTACTTTGTATTATAATGGTAGCACTTAAGATTCGAGTCTAATTTATCGAACCGAATTTAGGGTGTTATAAATTAAATATGAAAATGTTTGAAAATATCTCTATATTTTAGAGATATCATATACAAAAAGTTAATCCAGATCTATCAGCAGATGAGCATGATATATCATATGTCCTCGGCTTTGGCAAGTTTCAATTGAGATGCCAACTTGGAAAGAATCCACCGCATGAATTCAGAGATAGCGCTCAACGTAGCAAACACGTTTGTGGTAAGTGGAAAAGTATGCGTCAATAAGCATCATCTCAAGCAAAAATTAAGTTGTGCAACCCAGTGCACATCTCGAGGTTTGTATAAGAAAATCGGTCAACAGCATGTCCTGTACAATGCCAGGTACTTGATTGAAAATATATAGAAATATCTATTGTATTGGCCCCAGTGTGAGACAACGAACAAGGACCAAATACTAACTCATAATGCACATTGCATAGAGTTTAGGATAACCAGATTTTTAAAAATTAAAATGATTAATGCATCATATCATTAGAGGCAGACCAATTACCATCAACCATAAAAATGGAAAAAAAAAGGAACTTAATGCGAATAATAAGAGCATTCTAACTGGACATGCAAAATTGATCTTGCAACTTGTTTGATTGAGAAATCTGATAAAAGAACAGTGCTTACAGAAATATGTGGCGTATCTCATTTCACCAACTTAATAACATGTTCGATAAGAAACTTTCGTAGGTTGATTCTGGCCAAGCCATGTTGGGACAGTCCGAAAAAGGCGTCAAGTTCAAGGGAACAGAATAAGGGAAGTTTGCCACAAAAAGTACATTTGCAAAAACCATATAACTAGCTGCTATTATATCTTTCTTTATGTTCCATATAGTTAATATCTTTCACAAATAAAAAGGAGGGGAGAAAATCGTTATACTTTTAGCAATTGAAAGAGTATCCCACAAAAATTCCTATCATTCACAAGAGTATTATGAACAAGACGATGATGAAAAGAGCACGGTGCAATTAAAAGAAAATTCACTTGTATTGTCTCTACTATATTCAATAAGCAAAATATTTAAAAAAATCAACTTACATTGTCTTTCAAACTTCGACTAGCTTCTTTTTCTAGTAATCTTTCCTGATCTTCTTCTTTTCTGCCTCCACCAACTGGAGCTTCTCGATGTTGAATTCCTAAAACATCAATCGATTAACCATCAATTCAGTGAAAGAACTTGGAAATAATAGGTTGTCATTTTAATTTGGGAGTAATAGTTCCATTAAAAGAAGTATCATTATAGGCGGATAAATTTCTGCTAGTAAAGGTAGATTAAAGCAAAGAATTAGTCATACTTTTATGAAGTGTCAAGAAAAATAATGTCCTTAAAATCATGTAATTTTGTAGTGTGCATTTTGTAATCTAAACAATCAAATTTAATCTGTTATCAAATGCATTATTTAGGTGGTAAAAAATTGCATCCGGTAAGATATTTTCTAATTTTCATTATAAAATATATTACACCACATGTAAGAAATTTTGTAACCGAGTAATGTATTTAGTAAAGATCAATTAAATTTGGTCTTGTAGGTGGTAAGAAATTTTGTAATTGGGTAATGTATTCTATAACATTACAATTAAATTTAACCATCACAAATTATATTATGTAGGTGATAAGAGTTTTATAATCGAGTAAGATGTTTTATAATTTGATTTACAAAATATATTATGTAATTTACTTTGCAAAATATATTACACCCGCTTAATAACATTTGTAACACCATAATGTATTTTGTAATGTAACAATTAAATTTACTTACAAAATATTTTAGTGTAATAAAATAATCAAATAGTGATTACAAAATATATTATGTAAATTTGTTTTAGGAAATATATTAATTACAAACAAGCTGTTGGATGCGAAAAGGAGGCGCATGTCCGAACCTTAAAGAAAATATTGTTGAGAGGATAATTATAAATTCGAATATAGATCAGAAACAAATAAAGAGAATACAAGTATATATTATAATCAATGTAAGAGGATAATATATTTTATAATGAAACAATCAAATTGTGTTCATTACAAAATCATTACACAAAGTGTAAGAAATTTTGCAATAGGGTAATAAGTTTTGTAAAACAAATTACAAAATATAGTATAGCTTATTTAAGAAATTTTGTAACAAGGTAATATATTTTGAAATTAAATAATAAAATTTATTGTTGCAAAATATATTACGCATGTGTTAAGAACTTTTGCAATCGAGGTATGATATTTTGTAATTTGCTTTACAAAAATATCACACCTTATGTACGGAATTTTGTAACAAAATAATGTATTCTGTAAAGAAGTGTTAGGAATAAAGAAGTAGTTAGTTGTTAGGCAGTTGTTATTCTGTTAATAACTACTTATAATATACTGCTACTAATGTACTGCCTATTAATACCCTATGTATATTTTCTTGTTGATGTATGGAATTGAGTATTATCTCAACATGGTATCAAGAGCCATAGTGTTTCTGGCATAAATTTTTTTCTTTTTCTCTTCTCAGTGAGCTGTGCACATGGCTACAGATGGTGTTCCAGTAGATGACATGCCTCGTTACTCTAGTAACTCTGGTGCCGCGACTCATTCACCTGATTCTGGAGGTTCCAGTTTGATAACCGTTCAATATTTTGCCAAGCATGACACAATTAAACTCAGCACTCAAAACTTCTTGCTCTGGAAGCGTCAACTGCTATTGATTCTTGAAGGATATGGCCTGGAAGGGTTTGTGCTAGGCACCACAGTCTCTCCACCTGTATTGGTTTCGGGTTCTGATGGTCAACTTGTGGCGAATCTGGTGTTTCTCGTTCATCACATGCAATATAAGTTTTTGGCAGCATGGCTTTTATCCACGGTTTCTGATGATACTTTGATCCATTTAACTAAAGCTAAAACTAGTTTCGATGTTTGGACTACCATTAACAGACGGTTTGGTGCTAAGTCCAACGTCAGGCTGTCTAGTATAAGGCATGCTCTTTATTCGATCAAGAAAGCAGGTCTTTCGGTTAAAGATTATCTTTCCAAGGTTAAAACTCTAAGTGACAATCTGACCACTGCTGGGAGTCCAGTGTCTGAACAAGAACAAATCAGTGTTGTCCTGGCCGGTCTTCCTGTTAAATTTGAATCCATTCGGGTTCTTGCTACAGCTACATCTTTGAGTCTTGATCTCATCACCGAAATGCTCCTCGACTGCGAAGAACATCAGTTGAGTCAGTTATCTGAGGCACCTTTGCAAGCCAATCTGGTATCTAATACACAGGAAGGCACTTCTGAAAATTTGAAGTCCAACTCAGATTCTAGTCGTGACTCCACTCGTGGACAAAGAGGTTCAGGTCGTCGATGGTCTCATCGTTGTGCTCGTGGCTCGGGTTGAGGGTGGTCTAGATCTCGACCCCAATGTGAGTTGTGTGGTAAAATTGGACATTTGGTGCAAACATGTTATCATCGTTTTGATGAAAATTTTTCTGGTCCTGATTCGAGTTCATCGGTGGCTGTCAACTATCATCAATTCCATGATGCTCCTACAAATTGTTGTCTCTGCCAGAGCAATTGTCATACGTGTCCATCTTATTCGACGAATTGTCACTCTACAATGCCAAGTCAAATGTGGTACCCGACTCCGGTGCAACCAATCATATCACCCCGAATGTTACTGGTCTACAAGATACCTCAACTTACACAGGTACCAACAAGGTCTCCATGGGTAATGGTGAGTTAGTGTCCATTGCTAATATTGGTTCTTCAGCCTTTATAGCTGGGTCTCGATTGTTGCATCTAAAGAATGTACTGCATGTTCCCTCTATCTGTAAAAATTTACTTTCTGTAGGATAGTTTGCAAGAGATAATGCAGTCTATTTTGAATTTCATCCTTTTCTATGCTTTGTGAAGGACATACAGATAGGAGTGATCTTACTGGAGGGCCACATGCATAATGGCTTGTATAGATTTGATGTTTCTCCTTCCAATTCATGGCGTCTCCTCTCCACCAACAGCTTCGAGTCTCCTAGTGTTTGCAATGTTCAGATGGCCTCCTCTGCTGAAGTATGGTATGACAGGCTTGGACATCCGTGTCCCAGTACTCTTGCACGTGTTCTAAAGTCTTGTGATGTTACATTCAAGCACAACAAGCTACATTCTGTCTGTACACCTTGCCAGATAGGCAAGGCTCACAAACTGCCGTTTAGCACCTCTCGGACAGTATATTCAGCTCCATTTGAGTTAGTAGTGTCTGATGTTTGGGGACCCTCCCATGTGACTTCAAATGGCTGTGCTTACTATGTGTCCTTTATAGATATGTACAGTAGGTTTACTTGGTTGTACTTTCTCAAATCGAAGAATGAAGTTTTTCACTGTTTTCTTAATTTTCACAAAATGGTTCAAGTACAATTTGGTGTAACCATCAAAATGTTGCAGACAGATGGAGGGGGTGAGTATCGATCCTTGTCCAACACTCTAGCTAGTCTGGGAATTCGACATCGAGTTACATGCCCACACACGTCAGAATAGAACGGAGTAGCTGAACGCAGGCACCGTCACATAGCTGATATGGGACTAACGTTACTAGCTCATGCTTCAATCCCTTTAGAATATTGGTTGTCTGCCTTCTCGCATGTAGTCCATCTTGTCAACAGGTTACCAACACCTGTTTTGGAGCACAAAACTCCCTATGAAAAATTGTTTAAAGCTAGACCAGACTACTCTCAGCTAAAGGTCTTTGAGAGCGCTTGTTTTCCATACCTTCGACCTTTTCAGCAACATAAGCTCCAGTTTCGGTCTCAACAGTGTGTGTTTCTTGGACTGAGTTCTAACCAGAAGGGGTACAGATGTCTGGCTCCAGATGGCCGAGTTTATGTTTCAAGACATGTGGTATTCAATGAGACACTGTTTCCATTTCAGACTGGGTTTGTCTCGTCAAGGACTGCCACAAGTGCCAGGTTTTGTTATCACCAGTCTGCTGTCCCAATAGTTCGCCCGAATGACCCGTTGGTCCAAAGACCATTGCGTGCACCTGAAGCTCCTCTTGGTTCCACGTCCCCACAATCTTCACGGTGTCACAGTCCTACAGTCACAGGTCTGTATCAAGGGGTTCGGATAATGAGGTCGATTCCACCATGTCTCCATCTACTGTACAGATATCCCCTCAGGTATTCCCTACTGCCAACAGACACCCCATGTGCACTCGGTCAAAGAATGGAATCTTCAAGCCCAAGGTTTTTTCTACTATTACTGAAGAGAAGGAACCAATCACTATTGATGAAGCTTTCAAAAGCACTGCCTGGACTGCAGCTGCACATACTGAGTATCAAGCCTTGCTGGTAAACAAAACGTGGGACCTTGTCACATTACCTGAAGGGCATCGAGCAGTAGGATGCAAATGGGTCTTCAGAGTTAAACGTCATGCTGATGGGACAGTCGCTCGCTACAAAGGTCGGTTGGTGGTCAAAGGTTATTTACAGGAAGCAGGGGTTGATTTTTTTGAGACTTTCAGTCCAGTGATCAAGCCAACGACGATCAGAGTGATCTTGTCTCTCGCAGTGTCTCGAGGGTGGTCTCTCAGACAAATCAATGTGAACAATGCGTTTCTGAATGGAGACCTGAATGAAGAAATTTATATGACTCAACCACTAGGGTTTGAGCAACACCCAGTTGATGGTAGACCTCTCATTTGCAAATTGCGAAAGGCTCTCTACAGGTTGAAACAGGCCCATCATGCGTGGTTTCAGAAGCGACAAAAGTTCCTGGTAACGACTAATTTTGTTGCATCTAAGGCTGACAGTTCCCTTTTCATTCGACAAGAAGGATCTCAAGTTCTTTATGTTCTCATATATGTCGTCGATATAATAAATACTGGCACTAACTCTTCTGCTATTGATGAGTTTGTAAAAAGTCTTGATGTTCAGTTTTCCTTGAAAGATTTCGGTCCTCTAAATTATTTTCTGGGGATCGAAGTAACATACACTTCGAATTGCGTGTTGTTTAGCTAGAAAAAGTACATTCTGAAGCTACTTCGACGAGCTTCCATGGACATATCCAAGTCTTCTCCCACGCCAATGGTAACTACATGTCAGTTGTCAGTTAATGAAGGGAATCCAATAGAGAATGAGAGTATGTTCAGGAGTATTGTGGGAGCCCTACAGTATGTAGTCATAACAAGGCTGGATATTGCGTTTTCAGTTAACAAGGTATGTCAATACATGCACAAGCCTCTCGATACACACTTCAAAACCATAAAACGGATTCTACAATACCTACGAGGGACACTAGAGTATGGACTACAGTTCATTCGCAACTCCAAACTTATTCTTGAGGGCTACTCTGATGCAAGTTGGGGTTCAGACATTGATGACAGGCGATCCACATCAGGTTTTTGTGTTTTCTTTGGTGGGAATCCAATCTCTTGGAGCTCCAGGAAGCAAAGAGTGGTATCAAGATCCATAGCAGAGGCTGAATATCGTAGCTTAGCTCATGTTACTGCAGAAATAGAATGGATTCGATCATTGCTGAAAGAACTTGGTATTGAGGTTCGAAGCAAGACGTTGGTTTGGTGTGACAGTTCCGCTGCCATTGCTGTAGCAAACAATCTGGTCATGCATTCTAAATTCAAACACGTAGAGCTAGACTTATTTTTTGTAAGGGAAAATGTGGTAAATGGCTCGCTCCAAGTTGGTCACATCTCTAGCCAAGAGCAAGTGGCTGATGTTTTGACTAAACCATTATCTGCAGGGCTGTTTGAAAAGTTCAGAAAGAAACTTAGAGTAATTCCTATAGAAAGTCGTGATGTACAGCAGTAAGGGCAAATCAGGAACGAAGGAAGTCAAGATGCATGGGCCATGTTAGGAATAAAGAAGTTGTTAGTTGTTAGGCAGTTGTTATTCTGTTAATAACTGCTTATAATATAATGCTGCTAATGTACTGCCTATTAATACCCTATGTATATTTTCTTGTTGATGTATGGAATTGAGTATTATCTCAACAAGAAGAATCAAATTTGGCTGTTACAAAAATATATTACGTAGGGGATAAGAAATTTTGTAATCAGTAAAATATTTTATGATTTGTGTGACAAAATATAAAAAAATATTGGTAAATTATAAACTGGGGGAGGGAAATGATACGACTAAACCTTGAGAACATAATTCTTTCGCCCATTTTGTCATTTGCATTGTTAATTACAAATTTTGTAATGATGTAATAAGTTTGTTATGAATTATTACTTGATAGGTAAAAGTTTACCCTAAGTTTTTGTCCCAAAGCTTACCATGGAAGCTCTTAAGGGATTGACTTGTTTATATGTAAGTTTCTATTTTGGGACTGTATTTAAAAAAGTTTAATTGAAAATTTTAGTTTTATTAAAAATATATATTCATTTTGAAACTCTACACAAGGCTTTGTTTAGTAGAGTAAAATAAAAATTGGAATTAGGGATGTAAAATTAAAAGGGTAGACAATTAGAAGGATGAAAATATAATTTTCCTTTTCATAAGTTTGCTTAGAAGGAAAGATGGAAAAATGAAAAAGGAAATAATTTTCTTCTTATCCATTACATGGTAGAGTTGAAAAATGAAAAGAAAGAAAATAAACCATTTGAAAAATACATAATTTTGAATTAACATACACATCTTTCTCATTTTCTCTCCTTTCATCTATTCAATTTGGAAATATTGATTTTTATTCATTCGGATGGAAAATGATCATCTCTACTCTTTTCTTTTCTCTCACTTTTCTTCCTAACCAAGCATACTCAAGATTTATTTTCTTTCCACTTTTTCATCCAACCAAGCACACCCTAAAGGAGGTCTTTCTCATCAATTTGTTTCTAAGTGTAACCCATTTATTTTCAGGTATTAGTTTCTTTTTTTTTTTTGAAAGTTGTGGATTTAATCCATATACTTTAATTTAGTTCTTTTTAATTCTTATACTTTTCAAATTTTAAAATTCCAGTTCTTACCAAACGGCAATTGTTAAACTCATTAAGTTAAGTCATGCTATTTTCGAATTCATCTAATGTGATAAACATATTATCAAATATGTAATGTTATGTCAACTTGTTATTTTCACATATTACTCATTAAAAATCTAATTAATGGATTATTGATTGTCATTTGCATTAAGACTAAAATTTCAAAATTCAAAAGCATAGGGACTTAAAATGATCCAATTAGAAAATATGAACTAAATATATAACTATACACATAATACATGATTAGTAATAGAATTTAACCAAACAAATTTGAATGATACTTGTTTGAGTCGGACTAAAATTTCAAAATTAGAAAAATAAAGGGACTAAAATTAACTAATTAAAAATACAAAGATTAAAATTAATCAAATTAAAGTATAAGGACTAAATCATATTAGTAGCTAATAGTAACTTTTTTTAAGTACAGGATTAATAACAAAGGTTAATCTTATTTCATATTAGGCTATTCACTATTTTCCTTAATCAGTTTATTCAAACAAAACAACCTTGTACAAAATTGTCTCTGTTCTTTAAACTATTTAGGGTTTTTTTCATGTTATTCTCATCATTTTCTTTAAGGTAAAGTACAAAATGGTGATTAAAGTATTGTTCGCATTTTATTTTAGTAAATAATTTTTAAAGTTGTTTTACTTAGGTGACTAAACTATTTGAAATCAAAATTTTGGTCACTGAATATTAATGATCTTTTGA
Organism: Gossypium raimondii; assembly: GCF_025698545.1. Taxonomy (NCBI): domain Eukaryota; kingdom Viridiplantae; phylum Streptophyta; class Magnoliopsida; order Malvales; family Malvaceae; genus Gossypium; species Gossypium raimondii. Next base: position 19,804,133 of record NC_068567.1, on the reverse strand, counting down.
AATTTAACGAAAGTACTAATGTGAGATTTTTATTGGTATAATAATAAATTTAGTTCTATAATGTTTACACATTTTATTTAGTTGATCCTACATATAAAATTAAAAAAACTCTCAATGTTTATAAAATTTATCATTTTAATTTAAATTCTAAAATATTCAATAAACTTAACTCTCAATGTTTACAAAATATTCTTAAAATTTACATATGAAAATAATAGATGATGCTTATTTCGATTATTCAATCATAATTTTTTGTCAAAAAATCATAAATTTGTTATCATTATTTTTCTCTTGGATGAGATAAAATAATGTCAATATTGCAATTTCATTTTTTATCGCATGCGGTCCAATAAAAGTAACAAAAGTGAATTGAATTAAAATTCTACAGAAATATAACAAAATCACAGTAATGGTCCTACAAAATCTGGAACATGTAGAGAATGAAAAAGTAGAGGTGAGGGATTAAGAAGGTATTTTAGGGGAGTTTGGGGGGTACCCAATAGCTTCATCTCCCTTTAGCTGTTCTTTCCGAGCCTTTCTAACATCTGTATCATTAGTATTTCTTGCCACGGCTGGCTGATATGGCTTGAATCTCCTCTTTGGAGCACCACAAACTGCAAAATCCCATTAAAAAAAACAATGGTACAACTACAAGTTAGCACAATATTTGAATTTTCATTTGCCGAGCTAAAAAATCAAATTTTGTCATTTTATAAATATTGAGGGCTAAATATGTTAAATTTTTAAGAATTTGAACTAAAATCATAAATATTATAAATATTAATTTATTAAATCTAAGATCAATTTAATAAAATGTATAAATATTAAAAGGCTAAACTTATTATTATATAAATAAAAAAATCCATGTTAACATTTTTGTCACATTTCATATCGCTATTAAAATTCGATTTTATTTCAAATAACTGATTGATAAAAATAAAATGGTGTGACCAAAGAACAAGTGGGTAAAGAAAATGGCAGTGAAAATTGCGGTTATTATAGAGTCCAATTTCATGTGAGATATATAGGTCTTCGTAGGTCATTAGGTTGCGACAAAAGTTGTAATTACAAATTGGACGGAAAGCTAATGATCCGTAATGAGAGATGGAAAATGGAAAACCAGAAATAATTATTCGGCCTTTTGCTAAATGGACGGCTAAGCTTTACAAATTGTTAGTGATAAAAGTTATTTCTTTTTGACAATCTAAAAAGGCTGGTTTGAATGGATCAATTTGTACGAATTTGATGACTGCTCTTTCCAGTTCAACTGGATCCTTGCTTAATGTAATAATTAGAAAAATGAAAGAAACATGCGTAGAATGGGGAAATAATTGGCCGGGAGAGAGGGTCAACCAATACAGGAGAAAGCAAAGCGCAGCGCAGGGCTCGAGAGTGACTAAATGGGGACACAATTATTGAGATTCTCACACGTCATTCAAGCCATCTCATATCTCTTCTTTCGATTTTTAGGTAAATTGCATTCTGCTAAAACTCGTTTTAATTAATCAAATTCTGAGAATCTTACCTCATTAAATATCATCTCCAATTTAGCGTAAATAATTTAAATTTAAAAATAGTTTAATTACAATTTGAAAAGACTTTCAATTTGAATTCTTCGTATACTTTACATAAGATATTTTGACTCTCAAATTAATGAAGCTGAGAAAAAGGTTGATTAATATAATATTAATTTAAAAACATTTAATGACGTTCTTAAAAAGCTACATAATATCTTAAATGAAAACTTTTTCCAATATATATTCTTCATTCACAATCTTGGTACATCGAACTCTTCACAGCTGGCTGTTGAACAGGTTTCTTTTTCTTTACTTTCTTTGTGTTTTTAGTTTCTCGCTCTCTTTCATGTCTCGGCCTTCCGTTTTTTGCTTTTGCGCTATAGGTTTGTGGTGAGGGTGCTAACAGGTGTTTGTGCTATGGATTTCGGTCCAAACTGAGGTGGGTTCGGGTGTAAGAAATGGCTGGTTTCTTCTATCTAGGTGGACGACAAGACGAAGATAAAGAGGAGAACCTGAATTTGTACAGAAACGAGGAGATCTGCAACAAAGGGTTCGAGATATGGCCACACTATAATTATTACCAGCAGCAGCAAAATGTGAATAATCAGTCCTTTGGAGCGGGTCCTAGTCGAAGAACTAGCGGCCTTAACCTCTCGGATGAGTGGTCTTCGAGATCAGTAGGGTTTACGGACATGAGACAAGGAGGCATCAACTGCCAAGACTGTGGAAACCAGGCTAAGAAAGATTGTGCCCATTTGAGATGCAGGACTTGTTGCAAAAGCCACGGCTTCCAGTGCCAAACTCACGTTAAGAGTACTTGGGTTCCTGCTGCTAGAAGGCGAGAGAAGCAACCACAGAATCCACAACAACAACAACAGTTTCGAGGAGAGAATCAAGGTGATCGATCCCCTCTTCCCTCTCTTGACTGCTTTACCTTTTTTGCCACTGTTTGCTGGTGTGAAATTGACGAATAAGTCTCATAATGGTCATAAAAAAGATGTTCCAAGAATACTCATTTTTAATCTTGTTGGAGTTTGAAAATTAGGGTTGGAACTGGCTCAATTCCCCTCAGAAGTGAATTCTCCAGCAGTCTTCCGCTGTGTAAAAGTAAACGCTATGGACGAAGTAGATGAGGATCAGTTGGCTTATCAAACGGCTGTGAATATTGGAGGGCATGTATTCAAGGGAATTCTATACGATCAAGGCCCTGAAAACCATTAAACCCCTTTGTTTTTCGCATATTCACCAACTTTTTTATACGTAGCCAGATCAGCCATTTAAATAGACGTGCATGGATGCGATGATGACTTGCTGCTAGAATGGAAACCATTAGCTAATTAGCCAATAAATTTCAGTGCTGCTCAACCATGCGCATGTTATTTATGTTATCTTTAGTCTCAGACTAATGATATAAACTAAGGTAGATGCTTCATTTTGGTAGGCTTGTAGACTTATCACATGGAGAAGAATTAGAAATTAGGATTATGAAACTTCCCTAAGTTTTGTAGTTTCTGAACATGTACTCTGATGAGATTTCTCATTTGATGTTTTCACAGCTTTCAGTTGTATTATTATTTGGGATAAACGAAATTACAAGGGACAGAGGAGATGATCATGTTACTTGTACCGTTTGACCATCTCACACTGATGATACTGATCCTGGTCAGAAATTAATGGATGTTTTTTTTCATCCTCTATCTCAGTTTTGCGGATGTTGGATTCATTTTCAGAAACTGGAACTTGACTGGATATTATTATTATTCTTATTCTTATTATGGGTAAACTATATAAATAGTTATTAGTCTATATTTTATTTTATCATTTAGGTTTAAAAATTTTTATTTTAGTGAGTAACATTATCAAAATTTAATATTTTGTTCCTCTACTGTCAAATCACTAACGGAGTATTGGCCTAGTTATTTTTCACTAGCATAGTAATAAATTTATTTTAATATTTGTAAATTTTATCAATTTAGTCTTAATTCTAAAATAAGTTAACAAATTTAACCCTCAGCTATACCCATTATGTCAATTTATTCTTAATTCTTAAAAATTAATTTTTAAATTTTTATTTTTATGAAAAATACATACAAAATTATAAATACTGCAGCAAAACAAGCGTTACAAACGCCGCTAAAGGGCATGACCTTTAGCTGTGCTTTTATCATGAAAGCCGCTATAGAGAATGACTTTTAGCGGCTTTTTTTTTTCACAAACGCCGCTAAAAGTACGGTACTTTTAGCGGCGTTTATGAAAAAACGCCACTAACTTAGGCAGATTTGTAACATTCAATTTTCATCCATATACAACCCTTCCTGTAGTATGAAATCCAACTAAAAACAACAAATCTAAATGATACTTCAAATTCAACAAAAGATATATGATATAAATTGATAACTGAAATATTCTTACAATAATGTTAAAAATATTCTTACAATAAGAAAACAAATGTCTAAGACGGCAGATTTTGCAACTGCTGAAACATCTTCATCATATTCTGAAGCTGTAGCTAGAGTGCGTCGTACTTTCTGCTCTGCTCTGCCTCCCTCGCCGCTGTCTCCGCTTTAAGTTGTAGCTAGAGTTCTTCATATTTTCTTTGAACCTCAGCTTCTCTCGATGCTGCCTCCTCTTTAAGTTGAGCAATTTGCTCAACTGTGCTCGCTTGCATCTGAGCCATCTGGTCTCTTAACCTTTGAACTTCAGCTTGAGCCTGACTCCTCGAAGGCATGTATTGCTGCGAGCTGATGGTAAGCACTATGAGGATAAACCGAATTAGTCGTTGAAGAGGTTCCACTAGGTGTGCACTCTCCATGGAAAATCCATTTTTTATACCCCCGAATAACCCATCAACAATTAGATGTTCGTAGACAACTTCACGAAAATGCCAATTGATGTTGCCACACTTCTTACATGGGCAAAGAATCATATTCTCTTGGCTTGCATTTTGAAATGCAAAATTTAGAAAAGTTTATACTCCATTTCGATAGTCGTTGCTTACCCTTGACAAATTCATCCAAGTCTTATCCATTTCGTAGTTCTTGAAAGTCTAAAGTTGACAATAAATTACACGGGTAAGTTGTTTATTTATAAGTATATTAAAATAAATTTAAATAATGATCAAAATTATTATACTGATAAAAAAATATTTATAAGTTTTAAAAACATTTAAAAATATTAAATATTAAAATAGAACATTATTAATATAAAAATTAATTAGTATTAAATATATACTTTTAGTCAAAAGATAGTATTTAATCATATAATAAGTTAATATTTTTGGTCAAAATATTGAAAAATCTTGTTAATATTTAAATAGCAAAATTACAAGTTCAAATAGTGCAACTAATTGATTGCAAAAAAAAATGCACAAGTTCAAAATGTACAGAATAAACTTGAAAATTTATAGACTAAAATGGAAATTCAAAAACCCTTCGAAATTAGGCTAAAATGGGTTTACTACATCCACTGTTTACTACATGAGTTCATTGCTTCTATAAACTCAAATTAGACATTGTTGAGGAAATATAACACATTCTGATAAAGTAACAGGCTAATGGATACAAAAAGTTAATTCAATGAGCACTTCAAAATAATTCTCTCCATGGTATGTAAAGATACCAAATTCCTAAATAAAATAGTCCCAACTACAAAGATACCAAATTCAAATGTAAATTTAAAAAAATGAAAAAAAAAAAGAAAATAAAAGATTAACTAACCTTCTGGTTATCTAGGCTTTCTGTGTACTACTTTAGTGTATGAAAGCTACCAAATGTGCCAGCTGAGCAGGAATTCCTCCAACAAAATTGGAATCACACTAACTTTATGATCTGTCACAATTTCATTCAAAGATTGCTTCAAACTTCTCAACTTGCTTAATTCAAAGAATTTTTGCACTTATATTTTATATATCCCTTTGTTCTAATATATTCTACTTTTGAACTTGATTGTCTATCTGAGTTTCACATAATGAGGTTCATGGAAACAAAAACCGTCATTAAGTTTGAGAGAAAGGGATATTGTGTTATTACAAAAACCATCATAATATCACTAAGTTCTATACTCTTCCCTCATCAAGCTTTACACCAGACACCAGCTCTCATGAGCAAAGAATACTGACTTGCACTAACGAGTATCCACCAGAAAGATAAGATTTCCTTCGGTTCTATTATACTTTGGAGGTTAGCCAGCCAAATTAAGTAATATGATAAATATGAGGTTTGGCACCAACTCCAGTTTATGTCTCTTTTGAAGGATCAGTATAATGATTTCGCAGAAATTTCCAATTTTTGAACTGTCAAAAAAGTTTAGCAGTTGAAAGTCAGGATTAGGGTTGAAGAAAATTGAGGAATGGACCTCTAATTTTCCAATTCTAAAAGCGATAACTTCAAGTTGCAGATTGAAAAAGGGAGAACCATAATCTACTTTCTCATCTATTTAAAAATAGAGTATTTCTGTTTCTTTTTGAAAGTCAATCAGTGTCTGTTGATTATGAGTGTTCATATTCAAATATTTCAATATTATAAATTCATAAACATGAATAAAATCCTAGCAGGTTGAAGCAGTCTAAAGGCAGCCTTAGTCAACGATAAAAAAATATGTTAAAAAAACAAGGTTGCGAAGTCACATTAACACAGGTTCAACAAAATAACTAAAGAAAATAAAATATTGAAATTTGAAATAAACAACCAAACAATGGAGCAATAATGACTAGAAATACTAACAAACAAGAAGCAAAAACCCTAATTAGCTAAAAGAGAAAAAGTTTGAAGGGGAGTAAAAAGAATCTAAATGAGGGAAAAATGGAGAAGAAAGAGGACGATGACTCACTGATCAGAGGAAGAACAAGAAACTGGCAAAGAAAAGAGTTAATAACGAATAGAGCCGAACGCAAATGAATCCAAGAATATGATGATGACCAAGAGGGTGTGTGGTAGAAGAACGTCGGCGACAGAGGAAGCAATAGACAAGTGGAGTAGAGGTGGTGAGCAGCAAGTAGTTAGGGATTTGTTAGGTATATGGGAGATGGGAATAAGGGCTAAGCGGAGGGGAGGACAGGCTCAAGTTAGTATATTAGTATAAAAACTAAAAATAATAAAAAAATATTTAGTATTAAAAAATAGGGTTGGACCGAAGTAAAAAAATTGCAACCTAAAGCTCGGCCTGTTCTAAAAAATGAGTCTCGTTTTTTTATTCAAACTCATTTTTCGTATAGACCTTCAAGCCTGGTCGAATGGCTCTATCCGTGATTAGATCTACTTGCGATTTACGGAAAAGCAAAGGTGAAAGCAAATTGCTCCTTATGGGAAAAGTTAGGGTTTTCATTTTTGGACTTAGGCCCATATTGGTCGAGTAAATTTAGCCCTTCTATTTTTTAGGTTTTAAAATTTAGGTTAAGCTTATTTAAATTTTTTTTATTACATTTATTGGTATGACATTTCGAAATAAAAAAAATATTCAATTAATAGCAATATAACTAAAACAATCACGTCGTTTTAACAAAATAATATTAATAATGTTAGATATAAATTTTGAAATCTGAAAAGTATAAGAACCTATGACGTACTTTAATCCCAAATTAAAACAAAAAAAATAGTTGAAATCAATGAGAAAAAAAAATGAAACTTTAGGGTTTTGATTCAATTACTTACAACAAAGATACCGCAATCAGTTTGGAGAGAAAAAAGCTTTTAAAGTTTTCACCCTACTTTCAAATGGCCTTATATGGGTTTTCATTGTTAAAGAGATAGGGTTTTCGATTAGTTAGGGGAAATTGCGGTAAAGAAATTGGGGAGGAAAAATGATTTCTTGATCAGTTAAGGTTTTCAATCAGTTAGGGGATTTGGGAAAAATTTTGAGGAAATCTGATTTGGGGAAGAAAATGGAATTTCGGCGTTTAAGTCAAATGTGATTTGGGGAAGAAAATGATACCGTTTAAGTCAAATTGGTATTTCAATATTTGCGGCTCTTATAAAAAAACACCATTAATTGTATAACTTTTGTGGCGTTTTCAGCAAAAACGCCACTAAAAAATTAAATTCCTGTAGTGAAACGGCGCCGTTTTGAAAATTTTTAATACATAATTGCGGCGTTTTTTGTCCAAACCCGCTATTGCTTACCTTTTGCGGCATTTTTCTCATAAACGCCGCTAATGATTGACTTTTTTTACAATTTTATATTTAATTATTATATAATTCATATCAATTTTAAATAAATAATTTTGAAAATTTAAGTAATATTTAAAAGAATTAGATAAATTTTAAAATTTTTATATAGTTTTTTATGTAAGAAAACAAAAACAAAATATGAAAAAAAAAAGCTTTAAAAACTATAATGATAATTTTAATATATTAAAATTCATATTATCTCTTTTACAATTATATAATAAATTATTTAATATATAAATTAAAAACTTAATCAGTCATATACCCAAAACACTTTAAAATTATTTTAAATAATAGTATTTTAAATTTTTCATTTTAACATATATTTTCTATGTCTTTATTTTCAAATTTTTCTATGTGTCATTAATTTTTTTGAAGATTTTAAATATTAAATTAAAAATAAGTTGTATTTTAATTAATACATAGAAACTAGTTAAATAATAAATAGAAGACGATGAAAGAGTGCATGAGTAGTCGAAAAGAATACATGATGGCCACTTGGATGATGGGTGAGAATACAGGGAGCAAATCGGTGTTGTTTTGTTTAAAATCAGACCCTAAACACTAAACATAAACCCTAAGCCCCTAAATCATAAACTTTAAACCCTAAACCCTAAGCCCCTAACCCCTAAACCATAACCACTAAACCATAAATCCTAAACACTAAACCATAAACCTACACCCTAAATCGTAAACACTAAACTCTTAACACTAAATCATAAACCCTAAACCTTAAACCTCAAAATATAAATCTATACCCTAAACCCTAAATATATATTACAAGGGACAAAAGTAATTAAAAAAGAATCTTATTGCTTACCTAAACCCTAAAATAAATTGATTTTTTATCATTTTATCAAAAATCCTAACCCTTAAACCCTAATAGCTTAACCCCTAAAATCATGAATAGTACTAAGGCCCTAACTATAAAACCATAAACCATAAACTCTAAACCATAAACCCTAAACTCAAAACTCTAATCCCAAAATAATAAACATTATATCATAAACCTTAAAATCCTAAACCATAAACATTAAACCTTAAATAATAAACCCTAAACCCTAAAATAAAATGATTTTTTATGGCATTTTTGATAAAAATGCCGCTAATGCCACTAAAGCTCGAGAACAAACGAGGTCGTTTTCTTAACTTTTTTATTGCGTTTTACAAAAAACGCCACTAATGCTCGATCTATAGCGGCATTTTTCAACAAGCGCCGCTAATTCTCAATCTATTTCGATGTTTTTAAAAAAAAGCAAAGCTAATGCCACTAAAGCTCAACAACAAACGACGTCGTTTTGCTCAACTTTTTTGTGGCATTTTTTCGAAAAATGCCGCTAATGCTCGATCTATAGAGGCGTTTTTCGACAAAGTGCCGCTAATTCTCGATTTATTGCAGCATTTTTTAAAAAGCGCTGCCAATGCCACTAAAGCTCAACAACAAACGATGTCATTTTGCTCAACTTTTTTGCGGTATTTTCCAAAAAGTACCGCTAATGCTCGATCTATAGTGGCGTTTTTCTAATATCGCCGCTAATGCTCGATCTATTGCGGCGATTTTTAAAAAGTGCCGCTAATGCCACTAAAGCTCACTTGTTTTGCTCAACTTTTTTGCAGTGTTTTCCGAAAAAGCGCCGCTAATGCTCAATCTATAGCGGCATTTTTTGAAAAGCGCTGCTAATGCTCGATCTATAGCGGCGTTTTTCAAAAAGCGATGCTAATGCTCAACCTATAGCGACGTTTGTTTTAGAAACGCCGCTAATGCTTGACCTTTTGCAGCGTTTTTGTCATAAACGCCGCTATAGTTCTAACCTTTTGCGGCGTTTTCATACTAGCGCCAGTAATGTACAACTTTTACAGCGTTTTTGGTTCAAACGCCGCTATAAACGCCGCTAAAAACCTATTTTGCTGTAGTGAAACTTTTTTAAAATCATTTTAATAAATAAATATCATGTTAGAAATAAAGAAAAAAGTATACTAATTTTTTTAATTTTGTATGTATATTTTTAAAAAATTCTTATGTATTTTGTTGTAAATGAACTTTTGAATTTTTTTTTTAGTTTTTGAATTTTTTTTACTTTTTAATTTTTAATTTTTAAGAATCACTACTGGAAATTAAGCTTTAAGTGGCGTTTGGACCGAAAACGCTGCAAAGGTTATACATGTAACACCTTTAACCCATATCCATCACCAGAATAGGGTTATAGGGCATTACCAGAGTTTACAAATTAATTTACAAACATTTCATTATTTCATCAGGCATTCATATTTATAACCAATCAAAATCAAAACATTAATGAGCTAATGTTGGCCAATTTAACTTATTCATGCCATTATAACCAAAATCAAATAATCCAAAATTACTGATAGAACCAATGGATAATGTGATATATCTCCAACAAGCTTTCAATCCAATCGATTTTCCGATAATCATTTCAATGCATCTAATAATTATACATATTACCAATAATAATTCAATTCCAATAATAAAATACATATTTATATAATATTCATCACCAAATAACATTCACTTTAATTAAAATTATACAAAATATAGTTCATATGAACTTACCAGGCTAAATTGCGAAATACCAAAATTCGGGACATTTTGGTAATTTTATTTTCCTCAATTTCCACCCAATCTTGATCTAAATTAACATTTCATTCAATTTATTAATTTAAATAATAAAAAATTAATTTCATGCAATTTGGTCACTTTTTGACATTTTTACAAATTTACCCTTAAAATTTTACTTTTATTCAATTTAGTCCCTAAACCTAAAACATGCAAATTAGCTATTTTTAATGAAAACACATGCTATTTGAATAATCATATGTTTTCCTCCTCCTCCTCTCCATTCCACACCCTTAAATGTATATAACATGCTTATATGTAACATTATCTATAATTTCATTATTTACTTATTTGTTCATTCAAAGCTGTCCACTTGAGTCATAGTCACAAAATTATTTATATCTTGAGCTACGTAACTCAAAATTGAGATACATTAATTTTATATGAAACTAGACTCACATATATTCTTACTATAAAATTTTTATAATTTTGGTTTAACCAATAAGTACAGTTTATTCTTTAAATTCATCCCTATTCTGTTGTCTAACAGTTTTGACCCTTCTTTACTAAAAATTAATTATCTCCTCTTACAGAATTCGGGTAGTGTTCCCATCTATTTATATTGAAAATAGTCTCATTAAATATTTTAATCATATAAATTTAAGCCCATAATCATTTTTATCCAATTTTTGATGATTTTCCAAAGTCAGAACAGGGGAACCCGAAATCATTCTGACCTTATCTCACAAAATTTATTATAACTCATGATTTAAAATTCCGTTGCTTACACTATTTCTTCTATGAGAAACTAGACTTAATAAGCTTTAATTCCATTTTTTTTCATTCTCTAATTCAGTTTCTACGATTTATGGTGATTTTTCAAAGTTAACCTACCGCTGCTATCCAAAACTGTTTTAGTGCAAGATGTTGATAATCAAATTTATAATACCCTCCTTTCCTTTCTTTACAATATTTTCTATCAATTCCTCCTGTTTCCCTTCACTAAAATATGAAGAAAATAGAACCTTATATAATAAAACCCTACATTAACATCAATTTCATACTTTTTCAATAATATTAAACTAAAAAATATATTGAAATCTTGATGTTCTTACCTTGCTCTATTGATTTCAATCTTTAACTTGATTTTCTCTCCCCTACAGCCTCTATTTCTTGAATCTAACTTGATATTCTAGCTTCCCATGGTATCCTTATCAATTTTCTCTCTTGGTGGCTATGGAAATTTCTTTGATTTCTAAGTGAAAATAGTGAATTTTTAGTGAGAGGACCAAATTGTAAAGAAAAGAAAGTTTCTTTCTTTCTTTTCTCTTCATACGTTGGAATGCATGAGAGAAGATGATGATTCTTCATCTTTTCTTCCATATATATACAGTAAATAAAATAATAATAAAATGATAAAATATTATTTAAAATTAAATTAAAATATTAATAAACTAATATTTATTTATTTATTTAATCAAATATCTCCAACATCATCATTATTTTATAGATTTCTCTTCTAATTGACCATTTTCCTTTAGATCTTTTAAAATTCCATCCTTGAGTCATTACTTAATTTGGTAAAATTACAATTTAGTCTCTCATAATTCTTCATCTATTCAATTTGGTCCCAATTCATCCATTTTCCTTAGTTTTTAGATTATTCTACACTATTGGTCCTTCAAATTTTCATATTTACACTTTAACCCCTCAAATTTTGAGCATTTACTCTTGGGTAACAAATTTTTTCTCACTTTTGCAATTTAATCCTTTCTTTAATTAATATGTCATAATATACTTCCCAATGTTGTCATAACTCAAAAGTCTCCTTTTTGTCACTTTATTTCCTTACTATATCAAAGATAATATCTTACTGTAAAAATTTCCGGGGTATTACAATACATTAGTGGTGCTAACCGAAAAACGCCGCACTAAGTAAAGCAATAGCGGTGTTTATGAGAAGAATGCCGCAAACGATTAGAACTATAGCAACATTTTTCTCATAAACACCACAAAAGGTAAGCAATAGCGGCTTTTTTTTTATAAATGCCGCGAATGTTTATTAAATTTTATTGAAACGACGCTGTTTTGATAGCCCCAAAATCCCTTAGTTTTTTCCCCAAATCAGTTCCTCTCCCCAAAATCCCTAATTTTTCCCCCAATTCCCTTACTTTTTTCCCCAACATCTTTTCCCGAAATTAGTTCCCCTCCCTGAAATCCCTAACTTTCCCCAACGTCTGCTACATCGCCGTCGACAGTCCTCTGCTGCATCGCCGTCAATAGTCCTCTACTGCATCGCCGTGTAAGTTTTTATGTTTTTCATTTTGTTTGCTTGTTAATTTATTTTCTCATCTTTCAAATCCTAACCCTTTTCTCTTCTGTATAAATTCTTCACCCGAAACAGGAACCAAAAATTTCTTATCGTCGTTCTCTTCGCTGAAACGAAAAAATTATGGTAATTTTTCATTTCATTCTATATTTTTTATATATATATTTAATTTCGGATAATGTTATCGGGTTGTTGAATTTTACGAGTTGGGACTGTAATTTTTTAGGGTTTTTTTGAGTTATTTTTTGAAGTATAATTGATTATGACCGATAAGTCCCTTTGCTTGTGCCTCTTTCGTTAATGATTTTTTAAAATCTGTCTTAGTTCTTAATTCTTGTTTCATGCTTTTTAAAAAAAAAAATTAGTTGCTTTATTTGAAGGTCTGAGCTTTAAGCAAATCACTGTAGTTATTGTTGAATAGGCAAACGAAATTGTCTATTTTTGTGGGTTCCCGGGTTATGCACGTGAAATGTTTGACAAAATGACACTAAGGAAATTTGGGTTTCTTTGAATGAGGGGGAAAACGGTGATTTAGTGACTACATGGGGGTGAAGATTACATTAGGGTTGATTATGGAAGTAACCGATTTTTTACTAGTTTAGTGAAGTATGCCATTGATGTTGGACTATCCTTCCTTCTGATAATGCCAAATGATGATGTTCATAGTTTATTCTAATTAAAAAAAGCAATGCACTTTGATGCTTAGACATTTATAATCTTTGTTGAAATTTTATTAATCTCATACATTTTGGCTAGAGAAGTAGGTTCAACTGTTTTCTTTATCTCCCTGTTTTTCAGCTAGTGTTCCATGCACCATAGTTCCTTTTGAAGAATGAAAACTGAAGCTTTCTCTTTCCATCTGAAATTTGTTCATTAAAATAACAAAAACTTATTTACTAAATATTGGATATTTCAATGCATTTTAAATAGTGAATTTCTCGTACACATTTTACCTATTTTTTAAAAAATTGTGAGATGAATTAACTAGACCTATAGTAAAATAATTTTATTGATAAAATAGTACAAAATTAAATAATTGTGTTAATTAATTTTGACTATATCGGTGGGACATTTTCTTTAAAAGAGAACATTTTTTTATTTTTAAATTAAATTAAATCCTTATAATATGAGTCTTATTTTAAAATTTTGATCATCGACTCATTAAATTAATTAGTCAAAATCAAAATAATCTTTTAATTAAATATAAAAATGTGTTAGATCAATTATTGATTTTATTAATTTAAAAAAATTAATTTAAAATGTAGGTGTAAAATAAAAGACTTAATTTCACTATGCATTCACCAAATTGCAAATTTGCATATGCATCTAACTCGCTTGGGATTCAATGAATTTAAATAACATAAATTAATATATATTAATGTAAATTTATCTTATCATTTATTTATTATGTTTTTTATTGAAATAGTGAATTGGATCCTACAAAAGAAGTATTTGATAGGCTCATTTGAATTGCCTAATCAAACAACTCCATTTTAAGCTCTACTTAACATAATTTGTAAGTACCTCGTATTACTTACATGTTTTAATTTAATACAACATTTTTGAGATAAATCCATGTTAGTGATTTGATTTAAGGCATAATATCTTACATATCTCATTGTGATATTACTATCATGAAGATAATTAGTTTGGATACATTTCTTTTATATTAGGTTAATTTAATAAAGAAATTTTAAATTTTTATTAATGTTAATTTATTCAACTTAACAAACGAATATAAATAAACAAAGATCCAACTCATAAACTATTTATTTACGACCTTAAATTTACGGAATAAAAATTAAGATTAATTAATCATATTATAAACATTAAGATATAAATTTGAGCATAATATAAAAATTACAATTGAAATTTGACTTATATCTATTTAGGTCGCTTAAGTAATCATATTATAAACATGAATTAAATCTATTTAGAACACTTAAGTAACCGTAGTTTATTGTCAACTTTAGACTTCAAGAACTACGAAATGTATAAGAGTTGGATGGACTTGTCAAGGGTAAGCAACGATTATCGAAATGGAGTACAAAATTTTCTAAATTTTGCATTTCAAAATGCAAGCCAAGAGAATATGATTCTTTGCCCGTGTAAGAAGTGTGACAACATCAATTAGCATATTCGTGAAGTTTTCTACGAACATCTAATTGTTGATGGCTTTATTTGGGGGTATAAAAAATGGATTTTCCATGGAGAGTGTACACCTCATAGATGACATGGAAGGTATGTTGCGAGATGCATTTAATATGCACAGTCATGGTTTGCAATTGTTTCCACCAGAAATTTTTGCATCCGATGTTTGTGATATTGGTGAAAATGCTTTTACTGAAATGGGAAGAAGTGCACTTGATCAAGAGCCAAATGGAGAAGTGGCGAAATTCTACAAGTTACTTAATGAAATGAATGAATAACTTTATGAGGGATCGAAAATTTCAAAACTGTCATTCTGCATTCGCCTTTTTCACTTAAAATGTTTAGGAGAGTGGATCAGAAACTCTTTTACGTTGCTATTAGAGTTTTTCAGAGATATGATTCTGTTTGCAAAAATCCCTCATTCATGCAAAGATATGAAGAAACTGATAAAGGATTTAGGCATTGGGTACGACAAAAATTATAGTTGACCAGATGACTGCATGTTGTATTGGGGTGATCGAAAAAACCAATAGTCTTGTCATATTTGCGGTAAATCTCATTAGCTGAATACAAATGTAGGAGATGTGAATGAGGATGAAGGTGAGGCACAGTCAATAAAGAAGACAGTAAAGATTTTTCGATATTTTCCACTAATACCAAGACTTCAAAGGCTTTCTATGTCGTCAAAGACGGCCGAGTCTATGAGGTGGCATCATGATCAACGAATCGATGATGGATTATTAAGGCATCTTGCGAATTCTTTAGCTTGGAAATCATTTGACAGTAAATTTCCAAGCTTTTCAAGCGATCCTCGGAATTTAAGGCTTAGGCTAGCATCTGATGGATTTAATCCTTTTAAAATCATGAATACTTCGTATAGTACTAAGCCTATAGTGCTTGTTCCTTACAATTTGCCTCCGTGGATTTGCATGAAGCAATCTTCTTTTATCTTATCTATGATTATCCTTGGAGAGAAAGGTCCCGGGAATGATATTGACATTTATATGCAGCCATGTATTGAAGAGTTGAAATAGTTATGGGCGGGTGTTGAAACATATGATGTCTTGAGAAAGGAGAGCTTTTATTTACGTGTAGCTTTGTTGTTGATTATTAATGATTTCCTAGCTTATGCCAATTTATTTGGTTGGAGTACCAAAGGACATTATGTTTATCTTTATTGTGCTGCGCAAACATGTTCAAAGTGGTTGTATAATGTGAAGAAGTTCTCTTATATGGGGCATCGTCGGTGGTTAGATGAAAATCATAGATTTAGATTTCAAAAGATTCTATTTGATGGTACTAAAGAGTTCAAAGAAGCTCCTGAGCAAACCATTGAATCTGAAATCTTATTTATGTTAAAAGATATCAATTTCAGTTATGGGAAGATGAATCAACCACTCAACAAGCATACAAAGAGAAGACTGAGGGGGGCGTATGTTGGCGATGTTGACCGGCAGAGTGATGATGAATCTGATGAAGAGGATCCTAATGAGGCGGACTTGTGGGAAAAAAATATTTTTTTAGTTGCCTTATTGGGAGCATTGCATATTGTGACACAACCTGATGTCATGCATATTAAAAAGATGTTTGCGAGAACATCATCAGGACAATTTTGAATGTCGATAGAAAATTGAAAGACAATCTTCAGAGTTGACTTGATCTAGTTGACATGGGAATTCGACGTGACCTTCATCCCCAATTACTTTTGAATGGAAAATCTCGGTTGTTGCCTTCTATTTTTGCAATGTCGAAGAAAGAAAAAGAAGTGTTCTGCACGATGTTGAAGGATGCAAAAGTCCCAGATGCGTATGCATCAAATATATCTCAATGTGTGAGTCTTAAAGATCAAAGACTATATTCTGTAAAATCACATGATTATCACATCTTGATGCAAGATTTACTGCCAGTTGCTTTACGGTGTTGTATGTCAAAAAAGGTGATGTCTTGTATAATTGAACTATCTAATATAATGAAAGCTATTTATAACAAAGTTTTGATTGTTGAAGAACTTGAGAAAGTAGAAGATTGAGCCACCTTGACTTTATGCAACTTGGAGAAGATCTTTCCACCTTCGTTCTTCATTATTATGGTGCACTTGCTAATCCATCTCCCCTATGAAGCAAAACTTGGTGGATCGATTTTCTATCGATGGATGTATCCTATAAAGAGGTGCTAATTTATTTGCAAAGTTTTCATTCATTCATTCATGAATATACCTTTAATTACAACTTTTGATAATGTTTTATATCGTGTTTAGTTTCCTATGCAAATTGAAGTCGTATTGTCGTAATAAACGTTATTCAGAAGGTCAATTGCTGAAGGTTACTTGGTAGATGAGTGCATGACTTTCTACTCTAGATATTTAGAAGATGTTGAAACAAGACTGAATAGACCAAGTAGAAATGTTGGGCTCACTAATCATAACTTAGTTGAAACTTATCTATTTTGAAGTTATGGACAACTAATCAGTAAAGTTGAAATTGCACATTTAGATGATACATCTTGGGTACAAGCACATCGATATGTTCTTTTTCACCACGATTCAATTGAACCATTACGCAAGTAAGTTTTAGAATTTTATAAATATTCATCTTTTTCATTTGTTTATCTTCTAACCAAGTAATCCACTTTTTAACATAGTGAGTACAAACAAATCTTGAGATTTTGTTCACGCTCCCGAAGATTGCAACATCAAGAGATTCATAAGTTATCCACAGAATCTTTTCATGAATGGTTTGGGTAGACGGTATGCAACTGAAGCTTTCATTGACAAATAATAATGTTTTCGTATAACATTATAATTAATCAATTTACTTTCAATTCAATAGGTTTGGAGTGGAAAGGACGTCAATGAAGAAGTTAAATGGTTTCCCAAGGTCCGAATAGAGTAGTAAAAGGATATACTGCCTTCCTGATTAATGGATTCAGGTTTCATACAAAATCTCATGAAAGATTGAGGAGGAATCAAAATTGTGGAATATTTGTTAATTATTCAATTACAAGTTATGCTGGTGCTAGGGACAGTAATCCTGTTGAGGGAAATGTGGAGTATTATGGACTTCTTACAAACATTATTGAGTTGGATTACTATGGCAAACGAAAGGTTGTCTTATTTCGATATGATTGGGCTGATGTTAATACTGCTCGCTGAATTAAAAATGATCAATTTGGTTTTACAATGGTGAACTTCTCTCGATTAATTCACACTGGATAACAATTGATAGACGAGCCGTATGTATTTTCTTCTCAAGTCAAACAAGTTTTTTACTCGAAAGATCCAACTGATGAGGGTTGGTACGTTGTACTCCGTAACACCCCTAAAGACTTGTTTGACATGGGCAATGGAAATTGAGATGACATCGACAAAAGATCAGAAGTTTTTTTCTTTTCCAGAAGAAAACTTAAATGAAACTATCCCTATTACTAGTACACAATTTCAATGGGTTCGCTAGGATGTGGATGAAAATATTTACGAACCATGATGTAGTAATATTTTACGATTTTTTAATTATATGTAATATTATAATTTAAATCTTGATCTTGTTAAATATTTAAACTATTTTATATATACTATTATTGTTGTAATTAGTTACTAATATTTCAACTATTTTATGTGTATTGCAGATAATATGCCTAGAAGAAAATTGCAAGATCTAAGTATTATTCAAAATCCTCCGAATTTGGAAGAAACAAATAGTGATCAATAGACTGCTATTGGATCTTCGAATGTTCCGAATACAGCTGAAAACCTGTAGAAATTCAAAGTAATGTTAACTTTAATTTACATCCATGTTGACTTTTATTATTGATTTTGTTTCAAATTCTTATATTATCATATACCATTTTTTTTAGCTAAAAGTGGTGGGACGTGCAAAACTCAAGGACGTACGCTATTAAATAATTTATACAATCTAAATTCCGTGGAGCATGTCAAAGTATCTAGAAACAATCATGGTCAGTCTATTGGATCAGAAGCTCAACTTTTAGCAGGATACTTGGGCGTTATAGCATGAAATGCCAATCTGTTGCCAATCAACTTCGAGTCATGGCATCATATGCCTGATAGTAACAAAAATCAAGCTCTTGATAATATTAAAGCAATAGCGTGAATGTAATTTATAATACTTTGGTTTAAGTTTCATTTATATTTACTTTCTAAACTTGTGTTATTTGTAAGAGAGATTTTCATTAGAGGTCTCGAATAATTATGTAAAGAAAGCATTAGGAAAGAAATGGAGAGACCATAAAAGTACTTTAAAGAAGGAATATCTTAAGAAAAATATAAGCCTCGAAGAGAAATTGCGAAATGTCCCGCCGGGAATGCTGAGGTACCAATTGGAAGATGTAGTTTTATTTTGGAATTCAAAGAAATGAGAGGTATTATGTACTTCCAAAATTTTATAAATATTTCGGTTTATAGTATTTACTATATAAGTAATAATAATTTCATAATGTAGGATTGTAAGCAAATTGGAACTACAAGTAGGCAAAACTAAAAATTCACGCACACAGTTGGGTTGAAAAGTTTTGCTTGTTTAGTTGATGACAATGTATTTTGAATTTATTAATTGTTTCAAATATTAATTATTTTCTACTAAATAATATTTTTCCTACTATATTGTAGGAACTGTCGTCTGGTCAAAAAGTTGGATGCCTTTAGCTTTTTGACATTACACATAGAAAAAAAGATGGATCTCCTATGACTACTGAAGCTGTAGAAATTATGGTATATTTACTTAATAAAATTTGAATTATTTTAAATATTTATCATGTTTAATTATAATGGTTTAATTTGTCGTTTGTAATGCAAATAAAGCCAAGTTTTGTTACATTTGTTTGATTATATATTTCGTTTCTAACTCCTTAATTGATTTATTAGGAGAAACTAAAGGATAAAAGGGCGGAGTATGAAGCGATCGCTTCAAGTGATAGTTCTGTTAATCTGGACGACATTGATAACCGAATTATTGCTAAAGTTTTGGGTCCTAAAAGGTATGGTCGGGTTCAATTTCAAGGATCTTTTATTAACCCAACCCAATATTTTGGATCCAGCTTGCAGCAATACATGCCTTCGGTGAATCAGGCTCAAGCTGAAGTTTAGAGGTTAAGAGACTAGATGGCTTAGATGCAAATGAGCACAGTTGAGCAAATTGCTCGACTTAAAAGGGAGGCAGCATGGAGAGAAGCAGAGGCTCAAAGAAAATAAGATGAATTCCAGCTACAACTTAAAGCGGAGGCAACAGCGAGGGAAACAAAGGCAACAAGAAAGTATGACGAACTCCAACTACAGCTTCAAAATATTATAAAGATGTTTCAACAAAATCAATTGCAAAATCCGCCATCTTAGACTTTTGTTTTCTTATTGTGAGAATATATAACTTTTGAATACATTTTGTTATTTCATTTATTAATTTAGATCATATGAAATAAAATGGTGTTTTCTATGTTTCGTGATAGTATCATCTAGATTTGAAGTTTTTGGTTGGATTTGATGTTACAGGAAAATATGTTGAAAATTCAGGTTCTATATGAAATAAAATGGGCTGGTAAAATCTGCTAAAGTTAATGGCATTTTCTCACAAACCCCGCTAAAGATCATGGTCTTTAGCGGCAGTTTTCCTATAAACGCCGCTATAAAACATGATCTTTAGTGGCGTTTGTAGAAAAAAACGCTGCTAAAGATAATGTTCCTTAGCAGCATTTGTAAAAAAGCGCTGCTATAGACCATGTTCATTAGTGGCGTTTGTAGAAAAAGCGCCGCTAAACTAAAGACCATTTTTTTAGCGATGTTTGTAGAAAAAGCACCGTTAAAGATCATGTTCATTAGTGACATTTTTATGAGAAGCGCCACTAAAGATCATGTTCTATAGCGGCGTTTTCCCACATAAACGCCGCAAAATTTAGCGGCGTTTTTTGAGACGCTTATCAAAACGCCGCAAATTGTTTTAGTGGCGCTTATAAGGGGGTAAAAACCAATTTTGTTGCAGTGAATCAAGGCTAAATTGGCATAATGTGTAAAGCTAAGGGTTAAATTTGCTAGATTTTTTAGATTTAGGAGAAAATTGATAGAATCTATAAAGATTAAAGGGTTAAATTTGTTATTATCCCAATGAAAAATGGCCAAATTAGCACACCTTAAGTGATTTAGCGGATGAGTGGCTAAGATATTAAATTTTGATAATTTTAGTGACTAAAATAAAAAAATTAAACATAAGTGACCAAAATAGAAATATACTTTCTACTCTTCAATCTTCACTATTTTGATCACCGAAAATCGATATAAATAAATTAGTTATAATATAAATGCACTTAATAAAAATGTTATTTTCAATTCTAAAATAACTGTTGTATATGTACATATCTTGCAGTAACACCTCCTTATATACCACATTTTTCATGTATGTCCCTTTTGTGTGTTTTTCTTTGTCTAACTTGACTAATATTTTTAATGAAGACATTGAAACCACTCTAGATAATACAACATACAACTATCCATGAGAAAAAAACATGTTATGACAAATACATTCCTACTATCAGTATTGTTTAGCCTTGTGCTTTATTTGTAACCTCCCCAATTCGGTATAAAATTATGACCGAATTTTGAAGGTCGCATCAGCCACCAAAATGACCCAAAAGAATCAAGTGGGCTCTCTGAAACTTATTTTCAAAACATTTGCTTATTTTCGAAAAACCATTACGAGCATCTCTTTTTGCCAAGTTTAATTAAAATTCTAATTAAAAAGATTCTCATTAAATTTAAAGACATATTACATATTAGATCATCAATTGTTATTTAGAGTTTCTAAAAAATCCAGTTTTGCGGCAAAAAATAAGTGTTCACAATTTGTTATTAAAGCCATAATTACTAACTTTAATGACCAATTATTAATTCATACATTTATTTAACTTATCCAATTCTTAACGTTCATGCATGCAATAACTAAATATATCCCAAAAACTAATCCCATGTCACAATTTGTAAAATAAAATATTACAAACCAAATAAATAAAAATATAAAATTACATACGTTATTTAATAAAAACTGAGACTAGACCTCCAAATTGTCGCATCCGAGCCTAACCTTGCGAACTACCTGAAAAATGTTAAACTAATGGGATGAGCTTAAAAAGCTCGGTGTAGGTCTCAATCAAAGGTAAACAGAGTATACAAAACTTACAAATCATGTAAGAAACCCGTTTAATAATTGAACATTAAAGCTAATAGACTATCGGTAATTATAGTAATACACAGAATTCACAGAATCATAGTGCTTCCAACAGTTATACATATGCATGCTCGAGAATGACAATGCAAAAAGGTCCTACCCATCCATCCGCTACACACCACGAGATCCTCAGAACCCGTCTACCAAATCACCAAGACAATTAGGAGATGTAGCACAGTGAGGATAAACCACCAATAACAGTATGTAGATAAGCTACCGATAATGTGGACAAACCACTACAAATGCAAATAAACTGCCAATATGATTGCGATAAACCGCCAATAATGCAGACAAGCTGCCAATAAGGTGTAAACAGTGCTGCCAATGTTCTGGTCAAGCCTCCAATATCCAATACCTCCTATGATAGTTTGGTGCAATACATTGACAACAATATTGCGGATTTAAATACAACCAAAACTCCACAAAACTCCTCCATCACTCATCAATCCCAATTCCCATGCAGTGCAATATGATATGCCATGGATGAAACACAATCATGCATGACAGAAATAGTTACAGTGCAAAACAATGGCATGTTTAACATGCTTTCGGTAGCAGTTTCAGTTTATGACTTGCACACTTTCAGACAATCAATCAATGGCATCAATGGTATGTAACAAACAAACAGCGTATAATACAGTTAGGGCATACTCAATATGCAATTCGAGAAGTATCATAGAGAGTCACATGTTATACAAGCAACCAATGAACAATAACAATTTTCATAATATACAATATAGTGCACATCACAATCATGCATATAATCAAACTTAATAAAGGCAAACCATCCAACAATCACATATGACGATTTCGCATTCAGGCAGTCCCAAAAGGGCATTTTATATTCGGCCAAATTACTTGATACGTACCTTGCTCGACATCTCCCTAATTTGACTTTAGGCCATTCGACCATGCTAATCCACAAGTTTGCATTTAACTAAGTTCCACACCTGAATTACACAAGTTCGCATCCTAATCGCTAATCTGCAATTTCCCCGACTCAAAACCAAACGAAGCTAATCATACAACATGGAAAAAACAAGGTTACAACCAACCTAAAACACTTTCATGGGGTTTGGCTAATTAGTACTAAATAAGCAACACTTCAAGTCCAGCTTCAGTAAATAAACTTACACTATTTTGCTACTAAATGAAAATGCGAATTAGGTTCGTCGTCACTATTGATCTGAGGAGTTTAGATTTGATCCTTCAACATAAAGATCATACAACAAATGACGATTCCAACGAAATTGGATGCACACTTAAATGGCAATATTAGTGGTTGTTTTAACAAGGGAAAAGTGAAGAAAATGGCAACAACGACATACAACAAATGGAAAGAAAATCAACCTCTTTTGGTGTATTTAAGGGGCAACAACAAAAGTTGGCAGCAAAAGGGGTTGTTTTGTGCAACAATAAGGAGATTAAATGGATAGCAAAAGAGGCAATTTCGGTGATCAAAAAAACAACCATTAAGTCTGGAAAAGTACCAAAAACGATAGCAAATTGAAGAAGGAAATAAATGCAAAGTGAAGACTTTTCATGCAGCAACGTAAGATAAAAATCAGCAAGAAAAGAGGTTATACTGGTGTTTTAACGGAAGTAAAAGATTTAGCCAAGAAAGGTATAAAAATGGTAGGAAACAAAAGGAATAAAATAATAATAATTTAGAAGGTAGGGGCGGCACAACAATGGAGAAAATTTGGTTGTAGTGGTGACACAAATAAGAAAATAGAGAGAAAAATTGAAAGATGAGATAAAAAGGGAAAGATGGGGCGACAAGAAAAGAGAAATAAGGAAAAAAATGAAAGAAAGAAAAGATAAAAAAATTAAAAACATTAAAAAAATCACACTTTGAAAAAGAAAAACTATAAGGCTTTAAGATAATTTGTAAAAATCAATTATTTTATTCAAAATAATTAGATTTTTGCAATGCTTGAGTTAGACTTGAACTTGACAACTGACTACGGATAAGGATGACATTGGCTTAAATGAAAATAATAATAAAAAAGAGCAAAGAGAATCGAACTCGAGTTTCAAGGTCTATTTACACTACTTCTTATCCACTAGGCCTAATACTCAATCTCTTCATAATTGCTCAAACATAAATTTAAAAGTCAGAGTAAGAAAACTTTCAGTTCACTAACCCAATTTCTTCTAACCTGATTTTTGGAATGTGAAAACTCTTCCCTCCTTAAAAGAAAATTCATCCCCGAAATTTCCCTATTGACACATCAGTCACTTAGCTGCGAAATATGTTTCCCCATTGTTTCCAAACCGACAACCACGCTTCCACTGTGCAACTCTGATTACAACGCAATTTCAGACAACAGACATCCCTTTAAGATCTTATTTTCTACCCCAAACCCTTGTTTTAAAAAACATACAATCACAACAATTGAGTAACGCAGTCTCATTCAATGCAAGGTATGAATTAAAGTAGATTGCAGAAGTACTTGCATTGACGTCTGATCCAGCTCTTGATTCTGAGTCTTGAGTCAAAGCTTGCATCTGTCTAGGAGGACAACAAAGACAGTCCTTAACACGGTGCTCTACAGACCCACATCTAAAACACATACCTTACTTTCTCCAACACTAGCTCAAATGGCGCTTATTATAATACTTAAAAATTAGGATTCTCGGTAAACCGATAGAACCTCCAACATTAGCTCCTACGACATTCTGCTGAGGTATGGCCTCTCTGGCCCATTTTGAAGGTCACAAAATCAAACCAATAGGACTGAAACCTTTCTTATTTTGAACTCTACCATTTTCCTTTTTCTCACACTCCAAGTGCTTACTCTCTTCCACTTCCTTGGCCCTTTTATCGATTGTCTCAAAGACTTCCTCTAAAATTCCCAACATCACTTGAGACACTGCACTATCCCTAGCTTTTAGGTTTCCACCTTTAGCGGTCGGTGTAACCATGGTGACATTCGTCTTAGGGGCAAGCAGACGTCCTTGAGAAGCAGATGACTCATCTTGAGTTGCACTGTGCTGAGCCTCATGGTTTTGCATCTCACGAGTTTCCATAGCAACTTTAAGTCAAACAATCTTAGGGTATCTACAATTTCCAAAAATACAACACTTGTTATTACCCAATATTTTACTATTCTAGTCTATAGTTTTAGAGTTTTATTTGGACTGACATCGGAGTCTCAAAAATTTTATTTTAAAAAATAATTTCAAAACACTGTGGCATGTTTTCCCCAAAATACCATTTTTCTAATTCATGTATGTAGACTCGCTAAAATCTCAAGCCGAGTTTTTAGCCTTGGCTCTGATACCAAAAAATGTAAGCTCCCCAACACTGCCTAGAAGTTAAGATCAAATTTTAAAGGTCACATCAGCTACTGAAATGGCCCAGAAGAATCAAGCGGGCTCTCAAAAACTTATTTTAAAAAATTTTGTTTATTTTTTGAAAACCGTAGTGGGCATCTACTTTTGTCAAGTTTAATTAAAATTCCAATTAAAAATATTCTCATTATATTTAAAAACATATTACATATTGGATCATTAATTGTTATTCATAGTTTCTAAAAACTCTAGTTTTGCAACGAAAAAAATAAGAGTTCACAATTTGTTACTAAAACCATAATACTAACTTTAATGACAAATTACTTATTCACTCAGTTATTTAACTTATCAAACTCTTAACGTTCATGCATGCAATAACTAAATATATCCCAAAAAACAATCCCATGCTACAATTCGTAAAATAAAATATTACAAACCAAATAAATATAAAATATAAAATTAAATACTTTATTTAATAAAAACTGAGATTAAACCTCCAAATTGCCGAATTCGAGCCTAACCTTGCAAAATACTTGAAATATGTTAAACTAATGAGATGAACTTAAGAATCCCAATGTAAGTCTTAATCAAAGGTAAACAGAGTATGCAATACTTACAAATCATGTAAGAAACTCGTTTAACAATTGAGCACAAAACCTAACAGACCATCGGTAATTACAATAGTACACAAATTTCATAGAATCATGGTTCTTCGAATAGTTATGCATATGCACATGCATGCTTGGGAATGAGAATGCAAAAAGATTCTACCGATCAATCTGCTACACAACACATGTTTCCCTAAACCCGTCTACCAGATCACCAAAACAATTAGGATCCATAGCTTAGTATGGATAAACCACCAATAATAGTATGCAGACAAGCTAACGGTACCGTGGACGAGCCACCAGAAATGCAAATAAATTGCCAATACAATTGCGGTAAACCGCCAATAATGCAAACAAGCTGCCAATAAGGTGCAGATAATGCTGCCAATGTTGTGGTCAAGCCACCAATATCCAATACCTACTACAATACTTCGGTGCAGTGCACTGACAACAATATTTCAAATTTAAATACTACCAAAACTTCATGAAACTCATCCTTCACCCATCAATCCCAATTCCCATGCAATGCAATATGATATGCCATGGATGAAACACAATCATGTATGACAGAAATAGTTACAACGCAGAATAATGGCATGTTTAACATGCTAATAAATTGCATCAATGGTATGTAATAAACAAACAATGTACAATATAGCCAGGGCATGTTTAATATGCAATTCGAGAAGTCTCACAGAGAGTTGCATGTTATACAAGCAACCAATGAATAATAATTTTCATCATATACAATATAATGCACGTCACAATCATGCATATAATCAACCTTAATAAAGGCAAACCATTCGACAATCACATATGATGATTTCGCATTCAGGCGATCCCAACGGAGCCTTTAACATTCAACTAAATTACTTCATACAAACCTTGCTCAGCATTCCCTAATTTAAATTTAGGCCATTTGGCCATGCCCAAACCAACAAGCTTAATTTATTAATTATTAACACATAATATCAATTACAAGTAATGCACACAAAGGTAACATCCACACTTCACATTGGACATGCATCTAAAAGAAATGTATGTGCATTCGATTTCCTCCTTGAAAGGTTCACACACAATTCGGCTAAACACCAAACGTAAGCATCAATCGGACAATTCTCAAAGACACATCATCATTCGGCCAAATCAAACAAGAAGTACTTACATACACAATTCACATTTAACTAAGTCCCACACTTGAATTACGCAAGTTCGCAGCCCAATCGCTAATCTGTAATTTCCCCGACTCAAAACTTAACAAACCTAATCATACAACGTGGAAAAAAGAAGGTTACAACAAAACTAAAACACCTTTATAAGGTTCAGTCAATAAGTACTACAGAAGTGACACTTCAGATCCAACTTCGATAAATAAACTTACACTATTTCGCTATTAAACGAAAATGTGAATTAGGTTAGTTGTCACTGTTGATCTGAGGAGTTTAGATTCGATCCTTCAACATAAAGATCATAAAAAATTAGCAGCTAAAAAAAATGGTTAAGGCCTTAGAGGCATTCAGCCATAACAAAAAAGTAACGACAAAGAAAATGATGTTAGATCACTACCGAAATAGCAGTTACATTTCACTATTTTTAGATCCAAGATGACAGTTCAGATGAAATTAGATGCATACTTAAATGAAAACATTAGGTGTTATTTTAACAAGGGAAAAGTGAAGAAAATGACAGCAAGGACGTGCAACAAATGGAAAGAAAAACAACAGCCTCTTTTGGTGTATCTGAAGGGCAGTAACACCACAAAAGTTGGCAGTAAATAAGGGTATTTTGTGTGACAATAAGGAGGTTAAATAGATAGCAAAATGGGTAATATCGGTGATCAAATCAGTAGCCAAAAAGGATAGAAAAATTATAGTCGAAGAAGAAAATAGATGCAAAGTGAAGACTTTTTGGTAGCAGCGTAATAGAAAAATCAACAAAAAAAGGGATACAATGGTGCTGTAACGGCAGTAAAAGATTCAACCAAAAAAGGTGTAAAAATTGCATTAAACAAAAGGAATAAAAAAAATAAGAATGGAGGAGAGAGGGGCGATACAATAATGGAAAAAAACTAGGTTCTAGGGGTAACAAAAGTGAGAAAGTGGAGAGAAAAATTGAGAGATTAGAGGAATATGGAAAGAGGGACAGCAAAAAGAAGATAAAAGATGAAAAAAAAAAGAAAGCAAAAAAAGAAAAGATGGAAAAATTAAAAACCAAATTTAAAAAACTATACTTTGAAAAAGAAAAACTAATAAGGCTTTAAGATAATTTGTAAAAATCAATTATTTTGTTCAAGATAATCAAATTTTTTCAGTGTTTGAGTTAGACTGGAATTTGACAGCTGACTAAGGATATGGACAACACTATCTTAAATGAAAAAAATAATAAAAAATATGATCAAAAGAGAATCAAACTCGAGCCTCAAGGTCTACTTACATTACTTCTTAACCATTAGGCCAGATAGTCAATCTTTTCATAATCACTCAAATATAACTTTAAAAGTCAGAGCAAGAAAACTTCTAGTTCACTAACCCAATTTCTTCTAACCCAATTTCTGGGATGTGACATTATTAATTATCACAACAAAACAAAGACGTATGAAATGATTATGCTTTGTGCTCACCATGAAATTACTATAATGAAAAGAAATCCATATTGACATCTTAAGAGTAGAATGTGAAAGGTCCGATCTAAATATGGCATAATGTGTTAGAATAATGACTCAAAGAAATGTAGTTAATAGATTTCTCATGAATTTATATCAATGATTTTAAGGAAAGTATTCACAGTTAAGGTGAAAAATGACATTCCTTTTTTTATCCTTCACTTGTAGAAAATATTCCCCTTTGCCACCCCTTTTAAGCCTAATTAATTATTTTGTTCGAATAAAACTTTGGAGGGAAAATTTGGGAGAAAAACATGAGTTAGTGACTATTTGTCCTTTATTTTAAGTCATGGTGTAAGTGTGAAAATCATGCTTATGAGGTTTATAATCCGAACATTCATTGTGAATTTTTCCAACGATGTCTTGTCGATGAAGATGAGTATATTTGAAATGATAAATGACAAAATTTCATATTTCAGTTCACTTGTAGAAAATGTATCCCTTACTACCCCTTTAGGCCTAATAGTATTTTCTTTCTTGGAATGAACCCTAATCAAGAGTCACCTCGACACAAGGGGCAATGATAAAAAAATGATTATGAGAAATTTCACTCATATTGCTAAAAATTGTGCTTTGTCATAGAAAAATAAATCTTGATAATTTTAAAGGGGAAATGGGTTTTGAATATGAAAATCACTAATGTAGATTTCTTCTGTAACACCCTAAACTTGGCCTGGACGTTATGGTTGAATCTGGCGATGTCACATGAGAGTGTGTTTGAAAACCAATGCTCGTGTTTGAAAAACCATAACTTTGCTTAAAACATTTTCCGTTTAGATCTTGTTGTTATCTTTTATTAATCCTAAAATAGTGATTTTTATTCAGTCGTTAGTTTGCAAAATATTATACGTTGCGGAAGCTTTTTGAAACAGTTTGTGTCCTTACGGGTATTTTGCTAAAACACATGCATTCATTTTAAAAACCCGTGTTTTATCTACCTCTAGTAGATATAAAACATAAAGCAGTATAAAAACCAAATTTTAAGCAAAAACTCATAGCGGCCATTATTACAAAAAATACCCCAAATAAAGCTTTAAAAAATAAACCTAATTAAATACGAAACAGTAAAAAGGAGTCCTATGGCCACAGTTGAGTCCTCCGCCGCTCTGATCCGCCTAAGTCTGGGGATTACCTGAACAGATGAATCAGAAAGGTGAGTTAACAAAAACTCTATGTGTAATCCCCACATAGTCAAGTAGACAGTATGCAATCATAGTCTAGGCCTAAGCCCATTTCGGTAACAGTTTCAGTTTCAGTTAGGGCCTGAGCCATTAAAATATAGAAGCAGTCATGCATTTGGGCCTTAGCCCATTACAGTATCAATACTCAGTACAATAACATATATGCAGTATCAAATCCTACCCAGCTAGCCTCTACACTCCAACTCCATCCAGCCCTACACTCCATGTGGGGATATAATCAACGCACCCATCCCTACACTCCAAAAAGTACCGAATGCGGCACTAGATAGTAGTTTGCAGCTGAGCTACCAGCAATTTAAGCTTGAGGCCTTTCAGTACACTTCTTTCAAACAATATAACCCCACCCCAATGCAATGCAATATACATATATGACATGCTAAAACATAATATCATGCATAAAATCAGGGCATACAGTATCAAACCAGTGGGACATCATTATGCTTAATAACATGCATAATCGTATCAGTCATACAGTCATTTCAGTCAATTAGGGGTCTAGGTAAGCTTGCCGACCCTACAGTAGATCCACAGTAGACTCGGGTGACCAGTGCAACAGTAGCAGTCAAACAGTGAAAATGGGCCCACGACCCATGTTGCATGCCCATGTGAGCCCACACGGTCGTGTGGCCCACACAGCCCAAAATGGCCTTGGCCGTATGGATCTCACGGCCTAGCCTAATATTCTCACATGCCCGTGTGGTTCACCCGTGTGGGACCACACGACCTAATTCGGTCTAGCCCATGTATCGCACACAACTAGCCTCGTCGATCACATGTCTGTGTTCAGTCACACGGCCAACCGCACTGTTGACCACACGCCTGTGCGGCTTCAACAGTCCCACTTTTTAGCTTTTCATCGATTATCGATTTTCAATGTTGTGTTTACACATCTGTTTTCGTTTGAAGTTAACCTACACTCTGAGTACTCTAAAACCTAGATTCAACCAAAACATCATTCCATCAACTACTTAACTCGTTATTCAATCAAAGCCTAATGAAGTTAAAAATCGATCAACAATCAAAACCCCTTTATCGAAGTCAACCGAAATCGCACCCTCAATTCCTTGAAGACATACTAACCAACCCTTGGATGATAATCAATAATCAAGTAGTAATCTTTTAATAAATCGAGTCATCTGCGCTATCTCAAATTCAAATCTTTTTGAGACATCAAATACTTTAGGCTTTTATGATCCGTGAAGATATGACATTTTTCTTCGTACAAATGATGTCGCCAAATCTTCAAGGCAAATACAATCGCTGCAAGCTTTAAATCATGAGTCAAATAATTCCTTTCATGCGATTTCAACTGTCTAGAAGCATATGCTATCACTTTGCCCTTTTACATCAAAACATAGCCCAAAGCATTCAACGAAGCATCACTATGAACCATAAATTCTTTATCGAACTTTGGCTGAACTAATACAGGTGCCTCGGTTAACAATGATTTCAACTAATTAAAGCTTTGCTGACATTTCTTGGACCATTCTAACTTAACATCTTTTTGCAACAATTTCGTCAACGGTGTAGCTATCATCGAAAATCCCTTGAGGAATCTTTTGTAATATTTGGCTAAACCCAGAAAACTTTTGACCTCAAATACATTTCTTGAAGGTTTCTAGTCTACCACAATTGAAATTTTGCTCGGATAAACTCTAATGCTATCAGCTGATACAACATGTCCAAAAAATTTAACTTCTCGAAGCCAAAACTCACATTTGCTAAACTTAGCGAATAATTATTTTTCACGTAAAGTTAGCAAAATAAATCTCAGATGCTGGGCATGCTCTGGCTCATCTCATGAATAGATCAGAATATCATCAATGAATATGATAACAAATTTGTCTAAGTACGGTCTGAATATTCTGTTCATCAAGTCTATAAATGCTGCAGGTGCATTAGTTAAACCAAATGGTATCACAAGAAACTCATAATGTTCGTACTTGATTCTGAAATCGATTTTAGGCACATCTGGGTCTTTAACTCAACTGATAATAACTAGAACGAAGATCGAGCTTTGAAAATACTATCGCACCTTTCAACTAATCAAACATATCATCAATACGTGGCAATGGATCTGTCCTTTTTCTTAACAAATAACAAGGAGCACCCCAAGGAGAAAAGCTGGGTCGAGCAAAACATCTATCTATCAACTCTTGCAACTGTGCTTTCAACTCTGTAGGTGTCATTTTATAAGGAGCTACTGATATCGAAGATGTCGTTGGCATTTACTCAATAGCAAATTCAATCTCTTTGATCAACGGTAATCCTAGCAACTCTTTTGGAAACACATTCATATACGCACATACCACTAGAGCCGATTCTAGCTTCAACTCAAAAACTCTAGAATCAAATATATAAGCAAGATACGCATCACAACATTTTCTAACAT
Organism: Gossypium raimondii; assembly: GCF_025698545.1. Lineage (NCBI taxonomy): Eukaryota > Viridiplantae > Streptophyta > Magnoliopsida > Malvales > Malvaceae > Gossypium > Gossypium raimondii. Next base: position 19,772,013 of record NC_068567.1, on the reverse strand, counting down.
ATTTCTGTACCAACATAGCCGAAATAATATTAGATACACTATCTAGTCTATCTGATTCAATTTGAAGCTTTTCATCATTCTGACATTTCAACTTAATATGCTTTTGTCTACAATTCACAACAGCATCATGCAGAGTTAACCAGTCCATACCCAAAATCACGTCAAACTCTTCAAAGGGTAGTAACATCTAATCAGCCGGAAAGTTGCAACCTAGAATCATCAAAGGATAATTTTTACAGACTTTATCAACTAACACATACTGACCTAATAGGTTCATTACTTTAACCACAAAACTCAGTAGACTCGAAAGGTAATTTCTTATTTGACACTAAAGTCATACATACATAAAAATGTGTTGACCCCGGGTCAATCAAAGCAGTAGCATCAGTATCAAAGATAGAAAATGTACCAGTGATTTCTTGAGCATGGATCACATAAGCTCTAGCCGACACTCGTGCCTCAGATCTCACAACTGATTCCTTTGTCCCACTGTGGCTGTTACCCATATTTCCAGTGTTTCGTGGTGGTCTCCCTCCCTCCCCCCGCAGTTGTATTGTTCAGTCAACTAGTTTGAGCCTTTTCTTCCTCAAACCTTTCCGGGCAATCTCTAAGATAATGTTCATACGAGCCACATTTAAAACATACCCCGTCCTTTAGTTTGCATTCGCCAAAGTGTCATTGATTACATTATTAACATTCGGGCTTGTTGTTTCTAACACTGCCAATGCTTGCTACAGATGTAGCCTGAGATTTCGAGCTTGCATGTTGTTTTCCTCTATCTTTACCTGAATAACCCACTGAAGCTGATGAACGACCATGATATTCTTTCGACTTCTTCATTGACGATTAGTATGACTTTCCCGTTGATCTCTTTCCCAAATTACAAGGTTCATAATCGGTTTTTCTTTTTCCTCTAATTAGTTCTTCGGGTTTGTGAGCTCTGTCAACTAGAACTACAAATTCTTTTAATTCAAGGATACTGACTAAAAACTTGATGTCTTTGTTTAAACCATCTTCAAATCGTGTGCACATAGCAACCTTTATCAGTATACATTCTCGGGCATACTTGCTGATTCAAACAAATTCCCTTTTGTATTCAGATATTATCATCTGACCTTATTTTAGTTCAAGAAACTCTTTACGTTTCTTATCAAGAAATCTCTGGCTTACATATTTCTTTTGAAACTCAGTCTAAAAGAATTCCTAGTCTACTCGTTCCTTCAACACAACTGAAACTAAGGTGTTCCATCACTAATAAGCTGAATCTTTTAATAATGATAAACACATTTCACACATTCTATCAGTGTACATGGTAATTCATCGAAAACACTAATCGTATTTTCCAACTAGAATTCGACTCTCTCTGGATCATCTTCAGATGTACCTCTAAAATCCCTAGCCCCATATTTATAGATTTTATCAACTGGTGGCTTGCTCACTCGTACTGGTTCCAAACCTTGATGAACTACGGGAACCAGTTGCTGTACTAGTGGGGGTGGAGGTCGTGGAGCCATAAGGTTCGTTCATACGAACTCGATGAACCATTCATTCATCATCTAGAAGAAGGCTTCTTTAGCCTCTCCTCCCCTACACTCAGATACGAGCCTATTTCCACTAGACGTTGCTATGTGAATGGAGGCTTACGCATTACTTTTTACCTCATCAGAATCAAATCGATTGGACGACATTATATATATAATGACATGTATTTCTAGACTTATACATGCTATGTTCAGCCCAAGAATTGACTAAACCGTAGCTCTGATACCACTAAATGTAACACCCCTAACCTGTATTCGTCACAAGAATAAGGTTACAGAGCATTACCGGATAAATGTAACATAAAACATACATTTCAAAAAATCAATATAAACATAGCATCATTCATTCATCTACATGCACATAGTCCCTTAATCGACCCTTTGAGGCCTTAAAAACACTTTAGAAACAAATCGAGACTAAATTGAAAATATTTGGAACATTTAAGAAAGAGTTGGAAAAATTAAACTGCAGAGGTCACACGGCTAAGACACACAATAGTGTCTCAGGTCGTGTAACAATCGAAATAGGGACACAGCCGTGTCTCAGCCCATGTCTGTGCCCGTGTAACTTTCGAAATTGGGTCACAGAGCAAAGCCACACGTCCGTGTGCCAACCCATGTAACTCTCAAAATGGCCACAAACCTTGTGTGTTATGCCATGTAATTGCCTGACTTGCAAACTTTAAAACCTACAGGGGACACAAGACAGTGTCGCATCGCCGTGTGTCACACACGGTTGAGTCACACGCCCGTGTGGACATGAAATTTACCAAACTCATGCCATTTCCTTCACCATCCCAAACATGTACCTACAAGCATTTTTTGCTTAACTTCAAAGCTTCAAAACCTTACCAAAACATGAATGAAATGACCAATACAAAAGACCAATTCCATACAACCAATATGCCATTCAAGGCACCTCAAAAGCAAACATACAACATACCTAAACATATGTATATTTGACCATACATCATTCATACACATATGGTTCAATACCTTTCCAAAGCATAACTTATCTTGACCATTTGAAACATTCCCTCACATAGATATTGGCCATTAAAATATGCATCAAACTTAGTCATATTAACACATACCAATAAGGCATCAAAAGTATCAAAAGTACATCAATCCAAAATAACATATACATTTCAAACTTATTAACTAACATTTAACTAACATCAAACACAAGTCCACTTATACATGCCATTATAACCTTGGCCAAAACATCAAAAAATACTGATATAATCGCTTGATAGTGTGATAAATCTCCGTCGAGCTTTCAAATCGATCAAGCTTTCGATTATCTATAAAACATGGGGAAGAACACTACATAAGCATATAATGCTTAATAAGTTCGTAAAACAAGAACATAACTTAACATTTCAATGCATAACATTAAAATTAACCATGATATAATCCAACCATAAGCTTGGCACAAGCCTAAGCACCATCAACAATACATTTTAGTGCGAAAACACATAAATCACTTGAATTATCATAAGGTAAGCTAGATGTACAAGAACATAATACTTTTGAATTCATCCATTTCATGAACTTAGATATACTTTCATTGAACACTTCCATTTCAATCCTTTTCATAGATTCATGATGTAGTTCATTTGAACACTTACCATTCCTTTCATTTTCATGCCCGTTGAACCATTAAAAATAACATCGGATACGCGGGGAATCTCACACGAAGTGTGCTAAACATATAACCTTTTCTTTTCTATTACATTGTTGCTCACACGAGCTGTAGGTCGAAATGTGAGCTACACGGTGCTGCTCACAGGAGTTGTGGAGTTTCTGCAAAAAATATAGGACTTCAGCCATCGGTAGGACATTCAAGACCAGCACCCGAAACATGAAAACCCTAATGACATGTCATTTGTATCCTATGAAATCCGAAGGTTTAAACAGGACTCAATAATCATCGTGACATGGTTGGATAAACATCATTTAGATACATAGCAAATAATAAATGAACTTATAGATCAATATAACATTAAAATGTTATTTAACCATACGAACTTACCTCGACAAACAAAGCGTAAAAACATGGTCAACCAATCCGAGGCTTTTGCTTTTCCCTGATCTAAACTCGTACAAGGTCTGTCTTGATCTAAATAGACAAATTCAATTCATTTAATAATTCCATTATTCAATTTAGTCCAAATTTCATATTTTTGTAAAGTTACCATTTTGCCCCTAACATTTTAACCTTTTTACACTTTAGTCCTTAAGCTCGTAAATTGAAATCTAAGCATTTTTATCCTCATTTAATGCTAGCCAAATTCACTGGGGACATCAGCCAACTCATACAAATCACCATTTCATGAATTTAACTTTAACTTTTATCATTTTTACAAATAAGTCCCTAAATGAAATTTTCATCAAAAATTCCTTTACAGAACTTGTTTATTTAACAACAAGGACTCATAATCTTCCACCAAACATCAAAAACCATACAAGCATATTCATGGAAAAACCTTAAATATTTAACAATTTTGCAAATTAATTCCTAGGTTAGCTAGGTTAAGCTACAACGACTTTGAATATAATAATCATTAAAAACAAGATCAAAACCACTTACATGCGAGCTAATTTTGCTTGGCCGAAACTTCCTCCTTATCTCAACAATGGTGGTCAGTTCTTAATGTTTAAAATGAGGAAGATAATGTTTTTTATTTCATCTTTTACTATTAACATAACTTATTTTATCTAATTACAAAATTAACCTTATTAACTAACCTTTAAATCATTTAATAACATGTCCATAAAGTCCACTAACATTTTACTGGTCTAATTACCATTTAAGTTCATATCTATTTAATACCTTTAGATACTAGAACTTTACTTTTACACCTTTTACAATTTAATCCTTTTTACATAATTTAGCATGGAAACGTCAAAATTTCTTAACGAAATTTTTATATGACCTTTCCAAAATTCCATAGACATTAAAATAATAATAAAATAATTTTTTTCTCGTCAGATTTGTAATCCTAAAACCACTATTCTGACTTCACTAAAAACGGGTTGTTATAGTATGATCCAGTGATGAACAGATACACCTTATGACAAAAATGGTGTTCTCAAGGACAATGAACAGGGAAGCCTATCAAGGAATAAAAGGGGAAGCCATTGTATGACTCGCATGGTGAACAACCTACCACGATAGTCATGACGTGTCTAAGAACATTGGTAAGTGTGCTAACAAGAGGATTTGTCAAAACACAAAGGTAAGACGAACTTGTAGAAGCGTTTTAATGCGTGCATATATTGAAGGAAGGGATATTTCCTTCAAGGTATTTGTAAATAAGTACCCTCTATCAAAAGTCTACCAAAGTTACTTACAAACCATCATGAGCTATGAAGTATCAAAATAATTCTTTAGGTTTTTAAAATTCTAAAGGTTATTAACAAAGTGGTCACCAGAAAAGTGGGAAGTCCTCTAAAGACCACTTTAGAGGTAATATTCACCTATAACTGATTGATCAGTAAAGTCTATCATAGATTAATAAAAAAAGAGGTCTTCCGTCAAGACTATCTAGTGTGGGGAAGTCCACTTGGGAATTATCTGTTACCGAGAGTATCTTGGAAGAATGGTTTGAAGTGGGAAAGTCCTATGGGACTATCTTTCCAGTATGAGTCCACAAAGAATGGGAAGCTTATTTACCAGTCAAATCTCATATTCAAGACCATAAATGAGGATTCTGTAAATGGGACTTCCATAAAGGAAGGGGTTGTGCACAGGCTAGGTCATAAGAAGATAATTGTCGGGGTAATATAGTAAGTTTATATTAAGTTCAGTGTGGAATGAAGGATTAGGGTAAAAATTCACAGTTGTGGCGAGATATCTATTAGTCCGCTAATAGTAGTCACTAGTCTGTATATTCACATACATAAATATCTTAAATGAGTCAACCTAGGAAACATGAATTGAAAGTTTAAGATGAAGCTAGACAAGGTGAAGTCCCAGAAAAATGTTATTTAAAAAAGTATAGTTATGACTAAACCAGTGGACATATTCATCAATGGTTAGCCAAAAGAATGCAATGCACCAGTTGCAGTAGTAAATCTATGGAATCTCCTAAGATACTTAGGGAGTTTTAATTCTTTGCTTTTATCCTTATTACCCTCAAAATTTAGAGTCTTTTATGATTATGGTTGCACAAAATCTCACTAAGTTCATCTGAACTTACAAATGTACTACCTTGTATGTAGGGTCAATAAATGACTTGAGGTTCGTGTGGAGGGACCAAGCTAGACATCACCAAGTCCATGTGAATGGTGGTAGTTGTATCATACGTATAAGGGGCACTCGAGGCTACGCTCGGGGGTTGGACAAGTGTATTGTTCTAAATTAAGTCTAAATTCATAATAAGTGTAAATATACAGGCCTGGTATGGGAAATGATTGTAAAAATTTAGTACTTCTATAATAAAGATTTTATTTGAAGTTAATTTTTGAAACATGTTGTTACTTAGGGATTTAGAATAAATTTGCACGGTAAATGTGGGTTAACAATTCAATATTGTCGAAGTTTATAATTAAAACATGTTCAAAAGGTAGATTATGTAACTCGGGTTAATTGTGACACTTGGTACCCGGACCCGACGATCGGTTCGAATTTGGGTGTTACAATTTGTGGTATTAAAGCCTATGTAACTGCCCACCAAAAGTAGATTGTATCGATAAGCTATTTGGTGTAACGTTGAGTAAGCCAGGGTAGAAGAATGATAAGATTGGTGAATTATTCGCTAAGAGTCTAGGTGGCGAATTGCATGGATTCGACAATACACCCATTTGCGGAATGCCTCACTAGAATTCACCACTTGGCAAACTCTAGGGTTTGGTGGACTCTTTTGAGATATAATCCGCCAACCCTAGATTCTTGGGCAAACTCGTTGGTTCACAGATATATGACTTTTTTTCTTAAAAAAAATGGCTCAGTAAGTATCATTTAATAGAGGCCTAGTTGGGATTGAACTAGAGTATTGTATATGACAAATTGATGTGTTTAGGTAGCTAAATGACTTGTTTATTTAACTTGTTTTTGTGTGCAAGCAACGTTTTACTACTCACTAAGTTGATTAGTGGTAGTTGTTATGTTTGGTAGATGATTAGGTTTCAAATTTTAGTCTATTCTCGAGTTTCAAGGGCTATAGTGGGATTTTTTGACCCCCCAGTAAATTTTAGTCTATAAAGAGGCTGATAGCCGGGATGTTTCACCTTTTTTATTCTCTACGTTCTTTCTGTTATAGTATGCCCAAAGACCAATCATGAGATGATTATAATTACATACTTATTTTACCTTGTTTATTAATATAAGACATTGCCATTATTATTTCAGTTTCTTTTTCTGTGTATATAAATAAACTGAATTGTAATAAAGTCCTAAGAAAAATATGATTATTCTTAAAAGGTCCTTAGTCAAGTATTATTATGGGCTTGGACAACAATAATGCATTTAAACTAATGTGTAGTTGATTGGTAACAAAGTGTTGTCATGAACATAGAGATGTCAAAATCAATACATGAGTATGTGCTAAAGAACAACATATTGGACTAACCCGCTATGAATATGTTTCTTGGATTATTATGTAATAGTCACAACATTACTCATATTGATAACTATGTATAAGATTCTCAGACTTGAGATCATCATTATCCCAACATTGTTAGTCGTATATTTTGATACAGTCAAATGTCTTCCGTAATAGGTTGTACTGAAAAGACTAATGTTGGATATGCCACAATCTATGTAGTGGGATATGGTTGATCAATATAAGATTTGTCCCTCCTACATAATGAGAGCAATATCTTAGGTCACTTGATTGAGTGAGACAAGAATTGTATGGCCATACTCGAATAAGTTGATATGAGATATCATAATTATCTATTTATTATAGCCTACTCGAGATATCAAGAAACATGAGATTGGATTATGCAAGTGTGACTGTTCCATGACTTGTGTCTAATCTAGATATAAAGGACAAAAGGATGTAATACATGAAAAGTTTATCACAGAAAGGTTAAGTCGAATTACGACTTCTTGTAACTTAGGTAGCAATGATGCATTGCTAAATGTCACTCATTTCTTGTATTATTAGAAATGTTCTGATATTACTACTAACATTACAAGAACCTATAGGATCACACCCTATGGTTAAAACGAACAAAATCCAAACATAGTTGTTATCGTGTTGAGTCAGAACATGAATTAAATTAAATTAATAATTTGACAGTTAAATATTAAACGAATTAAATATATAAGATTGTTGTACACAAATAGAGAACATAGTTAAAACTAAAATATGAATTTGATTCATATAAAGTTTTAACAGATATAGTTTACCAAATTATTATAATAAATTATTCAAATTACTATTTCGGTCAAGCATTACAACATGATAGTTACAATCCTTTTGGAAAGAATATAATGTTTTTAATGCTTTCTATATATTTTCTATAGGATGATTCTGTTTTCAATATATGGATACCAAAATCCCAAATTAGGGTTAAGTGTGTTTTTAAAAAAATAAGAAAAATGTCTAGTAGCCGTTTTGGGAGATTTTTCTTTGGAAAAGTTCCAAGAGAGTTTTTTCCGTTCGTTTTAATAGCGGGCAGACTACGTAGAGGCTGGGACATTTTCGTTGTGGCTTGGAATCGACATCGAAGAAACAACATCCTTTCATTGTTTTTCAATTAAGAAGGTATATCTTCAACCTTATTTCAACCCATTTCGTTCGTTATACATGGATCAATGGCTGAGGATCGTCGAAATATTTTTTCCGCTGCATCACAGACAGAATATTAACTCGCTTAAATGTTTGTAATTAACTTTAAAACTAAGGTTTTAGTGAATTAGCTAATCACTAACCAATTATTACCTTTCGGCCTCTAACTGATTAATTAATCGATAAAAATCCACTTATCTTTCAACCTCGTAGTTTAAAATTGGGATAAATTAGATGTACTCGGTAAACTTATCCTTTCAGCCTATATACCTGGATTACTTTCTAGGGTCGTCCATCATAGGGTTTAAGCATGTACAATTTAAGCCAACTAATTCCAAGATAAACCCTTATTTTCCCGTTAATTACTCCCACATCCGCTCATTAATCTTTCTAAAGAAATTAGCCACTCATGAATCTAAATATAATTTTCCTTAGAAATAATTTATCATGCAAAAAACACTAATTAAACTCAAACACAAGGAAAAGAGAAATCGATCCATTGAGAGGTTGTGCGTGCTCGGTTGTAGAAAATCCTTCAACAGCTAACGAGATATCGATCATTGCAAGAGAAAAGTAAATGAAAAATACTAAAATACTAAATAGCGTAGGCTTGGACTCAAATTGAATCCAACTTAGAAACAAGAAAGTAAACTATTTTAAAACTGAAATAAAAACCTAATTGAAAACTAAATCGAATGTCTAAACCTAACTAATGGCCTCCTAACTCACCTGTCATAGCTCATCCTAGGATCTACTATTTATAAGCATAATTAAGGGCTATAATTAGGTTCAAAACAAGCCTAAATTATGATAAATTTGGATTGTGTGGACGAAAACACACCAAATTAATTTTTGGCCCTCATCACAGCTGTGTCACGACACAGGATGTGTGTGTCACGACACACAACTTTGAACCTAAATTCTAGAACTTATTCTACTGTGTTACAATCCTAGAAGCTC